>NC_053489.1:340469536-340477036 GCF_905171775.1 Rana temporaria | reverse complement strand
ATAGAAAATTTTATTTTTTTTATAGATCAAAAAAAAATCTTTTTTTTTTAAAGATCACCTGTTTCCAATATTAAAAAAAACAAAAAGTAAAGAGCAGTGCTTGCTCTAGAGCTTAGTCCATGAGCCACTTGATGTAGTGAATAAAGTGAGTGTATATAATCAGGGTAGCATGGCACACCTTTCACCAGGTAGAGAACACATAATCCACTGAAAGCTCCTCCACAAATCACTGATCCATCCACACAGACCTGAGCAAGAAGAGATCACTGCTCCCTACAATCCCAATCCATCATTTATTTATTCTACAAGATACTCCCTGCTTCTTCTTTTTTTTTTAAGAGGGTTTTGCAAAAAATGTAAAAAATGTAAAAAATCCAAGTTTACTAAAATCAGATGCAATAATAAAAGTTTGCAATGCTAGATGGTGGCTGCTGGTTGCTGGAAATGGTCCAAGGGGGAGAGGAATGGTTGGATTCCAGTAGATGTGGAGGGAAGAGCCCGGTGTCTCTGGATGGAAAGTTGTCAGGGATCGGGAGGGAAGAAGGCAGAGAGGAAGGTCTTCGGTGCGATCCCTAGTGAAGGTATGTGCTGCTGCTGTGTGAGTGGCTTGGCATGGTTGGCCCCCTTTCTCTCGCTGTGTACAGATGATGAGCCCTATGGCTGCTCCTCCAGCGTCTGCAGCGCCTTTCAGGACCCGTTTCATGTGGACAGCGCTCGAGGGGGCTAAGCTGTGCCGGCAGGGGGGTGTGGCCTGCGCCGAGGCGCCACGTCAATCATCGGACAACTGTCATTTAGAGGGAGGGGAGGAGGGAGGCGATTGGATGAACGAAGAGGGCGTGACGGCGGGGGAACGCGGATTGGCCGGCCGCCCGCCAATGGGGGGGAGGGAGTGCGTGACGTCGCCGTTCATTGACAAACGGCTGGAAGTGTGGGGAAGTTGAGTGGAACAGAGCGCTAGCCGCTCTCTTTATCCATCGGGGGAATAATGAGGGACGTGCGGGGGGGATGGCTCAGCCAAGATATGCCAAGTGTACCCTGTGTGCTCTCCGCTAATGAGGCTCCGGGCACGCAGGGGTTAACCCATTGGACTCTTCTCATCGGGAGCTAGGACACATCCAAATACACAGACAGACAAGTCTGATCAGTACTAATCCCATCCAGGCTTTATCACCACCAACCGGATGCAATCTCCTATCCAATCAGCACTGTCCTATGGGGGAGGGGGGGGGCATTCCACACACATAGGGGCTCATCTACTAAACACATTTCTCTTTACACCATTCACTGGGACTGATTTACTAAAATAGTGCACAATCTGCACACAAACACTCACACTCATCATGGGAAAAGCACATTTATGTTTACTCAATCATGATTGGAAAAGGCACCATTCAGTACACAATTCACTGGGGCTGATTTACTAAAGAAGTGGAGAATTTCTACACAAGAAATCCCAACAATATTCATGTGGCTTATCCAATCATGTGCAGATGAAATAAGCAAACAGGGTTTTTTTTTTCCCACAAGATTAAATAACTGAACTAATATTTGCACTATATTTTAAATTGTATTATTATTTATTAGAATATAGTATATTATTATTATTTTCTATTAGTATTATTATAATTATTATTATTATTATTATTATTATTATTATTATTATTATTATTATTAATAGTAGTAGAAAAAGCAGTAGTATATGTATTATTATTTTATTACTATTATTTTATATTATTATTATTATTATTATTATTATTAGTTTATATTATTAGTAGTAGTAAAAGCAGTAGTATATGTATTATTATTTTATTACTGATATTTTATAATATTATTATTATTAGTTTATATTATTAGTAGTAGTAAAAGCAGTAGTATATGTATTATTATTTTATTACTGATATTTTATAATATTATTATTATTAGTTTATATTATTAGTAGTAGTAAAAGCAGTAGTAGTAGTATATGTTTTTTATAATTGTATTACTATTATTTTATAACATTATTATTATTAGTTTATATTATTATTATTATTATTATTAGTAGTAGTAGTAGTAGTAGTAGTAGTAGTAGTAAAAGCAGTAGTAGTATTATTTTTATCATAATTTTTTTACTATTATTTTATAATAATAATATTAATATTAGTTTATATTAGTAGTAGTAGTAGTAGTAGTAAAAAAGCAGAAGTAGTACATTTGTTATTATTGTATTACTATTATTTTATAATATTATTATTAATGATAGTAGTAAAAGCAGTAGTAGTAGTATATTATTATTGTATTACTATTATTTTATAATATTATTATTAGTTTATATTATTATTATTATTATTATTAATAATAGTAGAAAAATAAGTAGAAGTAGTATATTTATTATTATTGTATTACTATTATTTTATAATAATAATATTATTATTAGTTTATTTTAGTATTATTATTATTATTATTATTATTATTATTATTATTATTAATAGTAGTAGAAAAAGTAGTAGTAGTACATTTATTTTTTATTTTTGTTTTACTATTATTTTATATTATTATTATTAGTAGTAGTAGTAGTAGTAGTAGTAGTAGTAATAGTAGTAAAAGCAATAGTAGTAGTATATTTATTATTATGTTATTACTATTGTTTTATAATTGTATTATTATTGCTAGTTTATATTATTATTATCATTAGTAGTAGTAAAAGCAGTAGTTGTATTATATTTATTATTGTTTTATTACTACTATTTTATAATATTATTATTCGTTTATATTATTAGAAGTATAGTAGTAGTAAAAGCAGTTGTAGTATTATATTTATTGTTATTTTATTAATATTACTATTGCTATTATTATTATTATTATTATTATTATTATTATTATTATTATTATTATTATTATTGTTATTAAGTATTCTTATTAGTAGTAAAAGCAGTAGTAGTAGTATATTTACTATTATTTTATAATATTATTATTATTATTATTAGTTTATATTAGTAGTAGTAGTAAAAGCAGTAGTAGTATATTTACTATTATGTTATTACTATTATTTTATAATATTATTATTATTATTATTATTATTATTATTATTATTAGTTTATATTAGTTGTAGTAGTAAAAGCAGTAGTATATTTACTATTATTTTATTACTATTATTTTATAATATTATTATTATTAGTTTATATTAGTAGTAGCAGCAAAAGCAGTAGTAGTAGTATATTTACTATTATTTTGAAATATTATTATTACTATTATTATTATTATTATTATTATTATTCGTTTATTTTAGTAGTAGTAGCAAAAGCGGTAGTATTATATTTACTATTATTTTATTACTATTATTTTGAAAAATTATTATTAGTTTATATTAGTAGTAGCAGCAAAAGCAGTAGGAGTATTATATTTAATATTATTTTATTATTGCTATTATTTTATATATATATATATATATATATATATATATATATATATATATATATATATATATATATATATATATATATATATATATATATATATATATATATATATATATATATATATATATATATATATATATATATATATATATATATATATATATATATATATATTACAGGCGTACTCTCCTAAACTCAAAACTCTGCACACTGGCTTAAAAATCGCTGCTTCTATGGGAGTTTTGTGTTCTGCCTGTAGAAGGATTGCTCCTAGGTGTCCATGCACATTATAATTTAAGCTCAGCGTTTAGAGGCAGGAAAGAAAAAAAAACGTCTAGTTTGCATTCCTGATTGGAGCTTTCTGGCAGAAAGAACGCAAAACTCTCCTAACCTGGTGTAAACGCTGTACAAAAAATGCTTTGAGCGTTTATTCTGCCAGGAGAACTGCCGTTTTTTTAAGCCCAGTGTGCACAGAGCCTAGGATGATTACAGGTATAATTTAAGCTCAAGGTAAGAGGCAGGGGGAACAAAAACCTTCTGGTTTGCATTTCTGATTGGAGCTTTCTGGCAGAAAAAAAACGCTGACCTCTTCTAAACTCATCTAAACTCTGTACTCTGTATATGAGCTTTTTTTTTCTTCTTCCTGCCAAGGGAACTGGTGTTTTTTTTTTAAGTTCAGTGTGCATGGAGCCCTTCTCACCTAAAAAAAAAACGTATACTGCATGGACTCTATATGAGCTTTTTTATTTTTCTGACAAGGGAACTGGCGTTTTTTTACGCACCTGGACAATGGCCATACACATTTAGATTTTATTAAATCAAAACGATCAAATTGGCACGCAATCAAAAGCGCCATAACTTCCCTCTGATCGATTGGCTCCTTTTAGATCCGTTTTGATCAGACGGAGTCGATCGGAGAGGGCAGTAAATGATCATATTTACTTCTCCCATCAGTTCATGCCTCACAGTTATTACCTTTTTGTTTCCCCCAGCCCCCTCCCTATTAGAGTGTAAGCTCCGAGGAGCAGGTCCCTAATGTATTGAATTGTATTGTTGTTGTATTGTCTTTTTTCAATAGTGTAAAGCCATGCGCAAACTGTTGGCGCTATATAAATCCTGTATACTAATAATAATAATAATAATAATAGTAATAATAATAATATCAATAATAATAATAACAATAACAATAATAATATTATTATTAATAATAATAATAATAATAATAATAATAATAACAACAATAATAATAACAATAATAATAATAATAATAATAATAATAATAATAACAATAATAATAACATTAATAACAATAATAATAACAATAATAATAATAATAATAATAACAATAATAACAATAACAATAATAATAATAACAATAATAACAATAATAATATTAATACTAATAATAATAATCAATAATTTTTTATCAATTGGCAGCACTCATAGGTGTGCACAGCCTAATGCATTAGGGTGTGCACCCCAAAGCTCAAACCTATTTGCATGTGTATATACAGTATACTGATGGTGTCAGCAGAGCGGTGCAAGGTGTCAGTAGGGCAGAGATTGGTGTCAGTAGGGCAGTGGACAGTGTTAGTAGTTTTTTATTTTTATTATATATTTATTTTATTTTAGGAGCCCCATTAGGGAGCTTTGGTGTATTTCTGTGCATTACTGCATGTTTAAAGCAATATATTCCAGTGTGTTACTGCACGTTTAATGCAGCATATTTCTGTGCATTAGTGCACGTTTAACGTTGTATATTTCGGTGTGTTATGTGCCATTTAATGCTGTATATTTCTGTGCGTTACTGCATGTTTAACGCAGTATATTTTGATGCAATCTGCACCACACAGGGTGATTAGGGTGTGCCCAGGCACACCTGGCACACCCTGTGCGCACGCCTATGGCAGCACTGAGATGCATTGGTCGCAAATTTGATTGTATTTCAATCAATTGAATTAAGAGGGTGCCTGTTGGAAATAGAGATGCAATCAATAACTTATGATCATGTCTTCCAACTATCAATCAAAAAACACTTCTCTGTGTGTATCATATTAATCGAATGGGTTGTCAACTATAAATTGATTATTCCTATCGAAAGCGATCGATCGGAAAATAAATCGATCATTTATCAAAGCATGTATGGCCTCTATTATAATTTATTATTATTATTATTATTATTATTATTATTACTATTATTATTATACAGGATTTTTATAGCGCCAACAGTTTGCGCAGCGTTTTACAAACGCTTTAGTGTGTGTGTGTGTGTGTGTAAACTGTATTCCTCAGCACACACACACCCTTTACAGGCTATAATAAAACATCAATTGAAGAGAATATGAAGTGACTGTAGATCATCCCATCTCTGCAGAAAATCTCTATATTTGCCTCAACACTGCATAATCCCCCAACGTGCTTTTACTGCTATGGCGAATTACAAATAAGTGCCTCTCAAAGTAGCAAGCAATCTAAAATCCAAACCAAGCGTGGAAAACTTCAATACATTTTATCCTTTTCTTCACCATACAATAAATTCCCATGATACCCAAGTACTAGAACATTTTAAGCAGCGAAGGAATCTAAGTGAATAAAGTACAGATGGGTCTGTCTTTAAGGGACCACTAATAGTTTTCAGTCTTGACTTCATTCAGGGAAGGTCACATTGAGAAATATTAAAAAGATCTTATTGGTCTTCTACACAAGAAGATCACGTTTGGGCTAAATATCTGCATATCAGATACACTACGCCGCCGTACTTACAGCGTATTTCCCGTATCCACAAGGAATTTGCGCCGTAAGTTACGGCGGCGTAGTGTAAATGCGTCGGCGTAAGGGCGCGCAATTCAAATCACTAAGTTGTGGGCGTGTTTTATGTTAATACGTCTTGACCCGACCTAAATGACGTTTTTTTTTTAACGGCGCATGCGCCATCCGTGGGGGTACCCCAGTTCGCATGCTCCAAATTAACCCGCAACAAGCCAATGCTTTCGACGTGAATGTAATTCTACGCAAAGCCCTATTAGCGAACGTTTTACGCAAACGACGTAAAATTCGACGCTGGCCCGACGTCCATACTTAACATTTAGTACGCCTCATATAGCAGGGGTAAAGTTACGCCGAAAAAAGCCTTACGGAAATGACGTAAAAAAAATGCGCCGGACGTACGTTTGTGGATTGGCGTATCTAGCTAATTTGCATACTCGACGCGGAAATCGACGGAAGCACCACCTAGCGGCCAGCGTAAATATGCACCTTAGATCCGACGGCGTACTAAGACGTACGCCAGTCGGATCTAGCCCAGCTTCAGGCGTATCTTGTTTTGTGGATACAAAACAAAGATACGCCGGAGCAGCCTAGAAGTTACGCGGCGTATCAATAGATGCGCCAGCGTAACTGCTTCGTGGATCTGGCCCACAGAGCATTTTTTGTACAAAGTTTAGAGGAGTTTAGGAGAGTTTTACGTTTTTTCCTGCCAGTGAGCTCCAATCAGAAACACGTAATGAGAAGGGTTTTTTTTTTCCTGCCTCTAAAATGTGGTTCTCAAATATTGCCTCTTAACGTCCTAATGTGCATGGACACATAGGATAACATTGACAGGCAGAACGCAAAACTCCCGTAGAAGCAAAGTTTTTTGTTCCAGTGTGCATTTGAGTAAAAAACGTCCATATAGAGCATTTTTTGTACAACGTTTAGAAGAGTTTAGAAGAGTTTTATGTTTTTTTCTGCCAGTGAGCTCCAATCAGAAACTTTCATCAGTCTTGCATACACACTATCAGACTAAATTCCAACCGCCCAAAACGCGGTGACGTAAAACACTACGACGTGCTGAGAAAAGTGAAGTTCAATGCTTCCGAGCATGCGTCGACTTGATTCTGAGCAATGCGTGGATTTTTCTTCCGATGGAGTTCCACACAGATGATTGCATTTTTCTATCGTTTTTTTCTATTTTTTAACACCGATGAAAAGAAAAACGATGGGGCCCACACACGATTGGTTTGTCCGATGAAAACGGCCTGTTTTCATCGGACAAACCGATCGTGTGTACACGGCTTTAACGTCCTAATGTGCATGGACACATATGATAAAACCGAGTTGCTTC
>NC_053489.1:340427036-340464536 GCF_905171775.1 Rana temporaria | reverse complement strand
ATATATATATATCTTATTACAAAGCACACTATGTAAACATATACATTAAAAAAACACTCAATACACCAAATATATATGTATATTATTACAAATGTGTATGTATTACACATACACATTGTCACAAAGCTCAATAGACACTCACACACACACACACACACACTATTATTATTTATTAAAACTCAATATATACATATTTATACTATTACTTATCTCAATACACACGCATACAGACTATATATATATATATATATATATATATATATATATATATATATATATATATATATATATATATATATATATATATATATATATATATATATATATATATATTTATATATATATATTTATATATATTTATTATTATTATTATTATTATTACAAAGCTCAATAAATACACAATAAATAATGCAGAAAAAAATATAACAAAGACTCTTTAAAGACTTCTGCACATTATAAGCAGATATTGAGTGCAAATTAAAGGCCTTTTGTATTTAAAATAGAATATACAGTCATTGAAATGCACTTATAAATGGTAAATATCTGCTAAATTTATAGTGATTATATATACCTTTGTTAGTTTACAGCACCCAGAAATGTAAGCAAATACATTATTTGAAGCTGACTGACACCAACACAAATTCTATGGCCTAGGGTAAAATGACCCTATAGTAAATCATTAGTTGAAGGTGGATGTAGTGAAAGACTTTGATTATTTATTAGCAAATAGTCTCTGAAAATATCTCGTACATTACAGTGGATGTTCCTGTGTTTCATTAAATATAAGTTTGTTAAACCAGCAGAGCCAGCAAGTAAGAAAAAAATCAAAATTAGGGGATTTATTTAAATTTTTTATTGCCTTATGCCCTGTACACACGATAGGTTAGTCTGATGAAAACGGTCTGATGGATTTTTCCATCAGTTATCCGATGAAGCTGACTAATGATCAGTCGTGCCTACAGACCATCAGTTAAAAAAAACGATCGTGTCAGAACGCGGTGACGTAAAACACAACGACGTGCTGAAAAAAATGAAGTTCAATGTATCCGAGCATGCGTCGACTTGATTCTGAGCATGCCTGGATTTTTAACCGATGGACGTGCCCACAGACGATCGTTTTTTTCTATAGGTTTTTTATCCATCAGATAATTTTAAAACGAGTTCCTATTTTTTTAACCTATGAATAAATAACCGATGGGGCCCACACGCGATCAGTTTGGTCTGATGAAAACGGTCCATCAGACCGTTCTCATCAGACTAACCTATCGTGTGTACGCAGCATTATAGGACTAAACATGTATTTTCTGATTTAATTCATCTTTGGTAAATAATATTTTTAGTGTTAGTTGTCTGTTAGAAAACAACTAGCTACTGAAATACGTTCAGGGTGTTGGATTTTCTGAATATTACAGGAGCAGGAAAAATGAGCCACACTGTCGTATAAAGTGTAAAATGTGTGCGCTCACATGAAAGTTTTCAAGACTGGGAAGTAAAGTTAGGATAAAGAAATGCCATTGGCTTTTTCCTACGCTTCCATGCTTGCAACTTCCATTTATTATTTTGTATCAGTAAACTGCTAAGATTATTGTGGCTACTTTGATTTTATTGTGTATGTTTGGGATTTGTGGTTTCATATTGGTTGCAATGAGCTTTCTTTTTTTAAGCCCAAGGCTATACATCTTGCCACCAGACTATTCATTGTCACATGCAGTTATAAAAGCGGGCATTAGGGGGAGTTCATTCCAAGCTGTTTCTGAAGGTAAAGGTAAGCAGGTCACAAAGAAATTCCAGGCCTCTCATTTTGCTATAGTTAGGCAATGACAAGGTAAAGTTTACATTTTATTACTCTATATGAGCTATATAGGTCAAATATAGAGTTAGAGCTTTGTTCATTTACTGTAAAAAGTGGCAGTACCAACATTTTCTCAACTATATATTAAGTTTTGTTAACAGCAGTGAATTTTAACAACTTAAACTGAATACTTTCTCCTACATCAGTTAGTAAAAATGTGTTAGAGGACCACGGTAAGATTCTGCTAAAGTCAGAAGGCACAGCTGACAAACATGTGCGGGTGTGAACCACACTTCCTTTAGGACACTAATATAGCATGTGTTGATCTCTGCTCTATAAATCCAAGAATAAACCTCAGCAGAACCTTGTAAAATTTGTTTAGTCAATGTTCTAATGTTCACTAGCTACAGGGGGCCTAAAAAACACACATGCATGCAACTCACAACATTCATGTGAGCAATTCCATGTACTTAAAGCGGGGGTTCACCCCAAAAAAAAATCTAACATTACATTAAGCTCCATTCCGACATTGACTGATCTTTTTTTTTTTTTTTTTTTTGTGCCATACATACCGTTATATCTTTATTTTCTCCCCCGGCTTCCGGGTATGAATCCCGCGGGACTGGACGTTCCTATGCACAGGCTAATTGATTCACGTATGACATAAGCTTCCCCCCGGCTCATACGGCCGCGTCACGAGTTGCCGAAAGAAGCCAAACATCTGTGCGCAGGCGCCGTATAGAGCCGTTTTGCAGTCCGGCTTCTTTCGGCAACTCGTGACGCGGCCGTATGCACCGCGGGGAAGCTTATGTCATACGTCAATCAATTAGCCTGTGCATAGAAACGCCCACTCCCGCAGGATTCATACCCGGAAACTGGGGGGGGAAATAAAGATATAACGGTATGTACGGCAAAAAAATAAAAATAAAATCAGCGTACAGTCAATGTCGGAATGGAGCTTAATGTAATGTTAGAATTTTTTTGGGGGTAAACCCCCGCTTTAAGGGGCATAGAGAAACCATTGAGCAGTCACAACGTTTATTCATGTTCCCCTACCATCCAGGTGGGTAGCTTTCTTATATCACAACATGCTTTTTGAAAGATCTGACGTTCTTACAAACATGTAAAGCCTCGTACACACGACCGAGGAACTTGATGGGCGAAACACATCGTTTTCCTCGTCGAGTTCCTTGTTAGGCTGTCGAGGAACTCGACAAGGCAAGTTTCTCCATTCTCGTCGAGGAAAAAGAAGACATGCTCTCTTTTTGGCTCGACGGGATCCTCAACAGTTTCCTCGTTGAAAAATGTACACACGACCGGTTTCCTCGGCAAAAAAAAAATCCCATCAAGTTTCTTGCTGGTTTTTGCCGAGAAACTCAATCGTGTGTACGAGGCCTGATACATTGAAATACATTGCTTTACATGGGTGCAATGGTACAGATATTTCAGGTAGATTATAGAATCAATAGCAAACAAGCCAAGCTCTACATACCATACAAGTAGTGACGCTTGGTCTTTGCATGAATATGTTATTCACTGAACTGTCCACAAGTAAAACAACATCAAACAAAATCCACAACATAAAGAAAAACCTAATATACAAGATTAACAAAGTCATTGTCCTGTTCTCTTGGCCTTCTAAAAGTGGAGGCCAAGTTAATACGGTGGGGTTGTTTTACTAAAACTGGTGCACACAGAATCTAGTGAAGCTGTGCACAGTAACCAATCAGCTTCTAACTTCAGCTTCAATTAAGCTCTGACAATAAAACCTGGAAGCTGATTGGTTATTATGCATAGCTGCCCCAGATTCTGTGTGCTCCAACTTTAAATGACCCCCAATGGGTAAGTACTGATGTTTAAGGGAAAAATATTGAACAATCTCATAAGGCTGTTATGCTATAAGAGTACTGAGGTCTCAGTAGAGGTGTTGTTTAGTGGGAGAAGAGTGTAAATGCTGTGAGGTTAGGTTGCTATTGAAACAAGGTAAAAAAAAGCTGGTATATGAGATCAGAGTCTCTATAATATTGCCTCCGTAGGCTTAGTTCATTACAATTGTGGCATGCCACCTAAAATTTGTATATGAACCTTAGTATGAACATTTCATATACTGTATGTACAGTATGTATTTTGGAGGGGACATTAAAATTGAGTAACACTGAGTCAATTGACAAACTTTTATGAATTATTTTAAAGCATACATAGTTTAGAGACTTTCCATGTTTACTACATGCATGCTGTTGTGTAGGGTTAATAGAGGCAATTACCTCTGAAAGAGATAACAGCACTGCTCCTAACATTGCTGTCAACAGTTTTCACTGTCGAAGGCCAGTGCCATCTTTGTTCAGGCAACATCCAGGGTCAGAATCTACTTCCTAGGCTAAGATACTGGCCTATAGATGGAAATCCCCATGGATGTGCAGGGCAGTAGTCTTCATATTCTTGACTCTTGACTCTTGTACACATGTTGTTTAAAAGAGATCAGTCCCCTTTTGTTTCCTCTCAATGCCAGGAAGTTACAATGCTACAATAGTCCCACTAATGACATTATTCTTCCATTGATCCTCTTTCTGAGACCTAGGTATTATACATGACTAGAGCTGAAGGACTGCTTTTTCATGTCAACACCATTGATGTACATTGTGATATGTCATGCAGATTGGTAAAGTTACTGACAGGTCCCCTTTGACTGTAGTCATACATTTATCTCACAGTAATTTTCTCTTAAATATTCAATTCACTTACCAAAATATCACATAGGTGTGTGTTTATTATTTTTTTAAATACATAAAATTATTTAACCAAAAAAACGCTATATTTCACATAACACAATATTTTAACTCAAAAAGCATTATCTCATCTCATTAAGCTTTATTTTAACTGTATACCAGGGTGTAAAACCTCATGCTATCATTTTTGTGACTGTGATTGAAGTTTACAATTAAAATACAGCACAAATCGATAATATAACCTTTATGCAGCAAAGTCAAGTGATCCATGTGATACAAGTGAATTGAAATCATTATTTTTGATCATAAAAATTAACACATGGTAATGAAAATATCACATGCAATATACCCCATTGTGGGGCTGTAATAAATACCCTTTTTTGTACACCTGCTTGCAGTTCTTATACTGATAAGATGCTGTTATTTTTTATTTTATTATAATATCCTACAAGAACTCATGCACAACAGTGCACAGAAAATAAAAGTTTTTTTTCTTACACATGAATGGATTGTCCTCATCTTATTCATTAGGTTAAAAGAGCAAACATTTTGCAAACTAAGCATTTTCTGCCCCTTTAGTAAATCAGAACTCATGGGGCCCCCAGGCAATAGGAGATTATGGGGCCCCCGGGCAATAGGTGATTATGGGGGCTCCCAAGCAATAGGGGATTATGGGGTCACACAGTATATACACACATACAGTATGCATACACGGTATACACACACAGTATACACACAGTATACATACACACACTGAAAAGGTACTGGAGAGATGGGGTAGCTATAATCTTGGGATTTTTAGACCAAAAGGATGTTGGTAAGGGACATTTCAGGGACAGATGTAAAAAACACAGATTTTTGAAATACTGTCCCTGGTTTTACTGAGGCTGGCAATCCTGATGGGGCCCCCTAGTGGTATGGGGCCCTCTGGCAGTGCCGGAGTGCCCGAATGGTCAGTCCGCCCCTGATTCAAAGTAAACTGCAGGCAGATATGGGTTGAATTACTAAAACCGGAAAGGGCTAAATCTGATGCAGCTGTGCATGGTAGCCAATCAGCTTCTAACTTCATCTTGTTCAATTAAGCTTTGACCAACAAACTGAAAGCTGATTGGTTTCTATGCAGAGCTGCACCAGATTTTGTGCATTTCAGTTTTAGTAAATCAATCCCATAGTGTCCCTGGTGGAACTCAATATTTCAGTATTATTTGACAAGTGTGCTAACCACCTAGTCACCATGCTGCAAGAAGCTAAACCCAACACTAAGGGGCCATTTCCCCTGTTACATGTACATGCATTTTAAATCTAGTCTGCATGCATTTTTCATGATGTGTTTTTTTTGTACAAAAAACATACACAAAAAAGTTCAACTTAAGCGTGTGCTTTTGTCCCTCCCCCGAAGGGCTAAGACTCGTACCCTGACACCTGAGGCGCAAGGCTCCTGATGGGGACATAGGTTTACATGGCCTGCCTAGCCAGAAGGCCTGGCAGAACCTGTTCTCCCCTAAGTAAGGGGAGACCCAGAGGCAGAGGAGGAAGGAACCTGAGGGCTACACATCCTCCCCTTAGACGTCAGGGTAAGCCTGAGGACCGACGCCTTTCATCCTGTTAAAAAAAACACACAAAATTAATAGAGCGACAAATGTGGGAGAAAATAAATAAAAATAATAAAGGGGCCATGCCAAATTGAGGCCTGGTAACAAAAATTGCCCTGGACTTAAGCCAGAAGGCCCAGCCCTGAAGGCGCAGTGCAGAAAAGTGTTTGGTATTTCACACAGTGGGTTCCCACACCCATAGTGTTATTAAGAGCACCTCCGGAGCAACCACTACCAGAGGGCAGACACACCACAGACTCTCTGCCTTCCCAGCCCATGGCCAGGCAAGATAGGCTGCTTGAACCAAGAGGACCCTTCCAGATTTTCAGGAGAGAATTCACTCCCGGCCCCCAATTACGTTTGGGTGCTCCGGTTTCAATTCCTGCCGGTACTAACCTTCCAGGCCCCCATCAGTCTAGCAGGTTTGCATAGTCCCCACTTCAACCCAACCCGGTATGGGTCAAAATGATAACACAGTGCCCCCACTACCAATAGATACTACACTTGATCTTAGCCAAAAGGCTGAGAAGCGAATTTTTAATGATGTGTATGCTGTTTTTATAATGTTCGGCTTTCTTCAAAAACACAACCAAGACACAAAGGTGTAAATGGACTCTGACCTTCAGAAGCCTATAGTGACTCTCAAGCCAGTCAGTCCCTCTGAAAGTAGAATTGCATGGTGGCTGTTCCAGGCCTACTTATCTTAATGGTTTGAAGTTAATTTCTTGAACATAGTGAGCATCAGAGTCTCAGGCTTAATGATATCCTTACTTGCAGAGAAATACAGATTTTTTTTAAACATGTCACTGTCTAATTTGAATATGAATTGTCTAATATGTTTCTCACTACCACAAAATGACATTTTGAATTAACTCTGTCCTCCTAGCTCTTTTCTGCAGCTCATTTTACTAACAGATAAGATGTTCACAGTTTGGCCATCTTAATTTGCATCTGCAGCTTAATAAATAGCTCTCTCAGAGCACAACCGACTAGTGTTTGTATTGGAGTATAACAAGCTAAGGCCACAAAAATTGTCTTCAGTAAGAACCATTCATTGCAAAATACAACATAAATGTAATGGCCAGGTTTTTAGGAACCGGAGGAAAGGAAATTGTCTGTGTTCCACATAGCAAACATTCAAATGTCCTATTAAATGACCCACATCCCTTTGTGACATACAGAATAAGATACTATTATGTAGCTATTTTTGCAGTGCATTTTCCATGGCACAATTCTTTGTGACCACACAGTATATTAAACTTTGCACAATTTATATAAATATTTAAGACCTGCAACTGAGGCGTTATTTTTGTTCATGTGTTTAACTTTTACATACTTACATAGAAGTCAGTACATGGAGATAATGAAACAAGGATTTCCCCTAATCTAAAACTCTGCTACCCTTGTTTGAGCTGGGCTGTATTTACATTACGTGAGTACCAATATGAGTTGTACACAGGTAAAATGACGAACAATACAGACTTCAAACAAAAAAGAGCAGGAATACATAACACCGGTGTAGAAAAAGGGCCCAAAGTAAGATCTTAAAATGAATGTAAGCCCAATCACTACAATCTACTACGCTATAGGATGTTAATGGCATTTCTAAAGTCATCTTCTGTATTTTTAAATCTGCAGTTTTTATCAAAGTAATGAATGGTGATTCTGATATGGAGGACCATTTGCAAGCAATTTCAGTAATAGGGTAAGAGTGCTAGTATCTGTCTGCCAATCATGCTCTGGTATTGTTATACACTCTACCAATGGGGACTACAACTTGCCATAGGGATGCTCATTGCATAGGCATATTACAATGCTATCACCATCAAGAAAGCAGCGTAGAGAAATGCCATGCAGCCATAAATGTAGACAAGAAGGGGCAGCAGAGATCAGTAGTGCTAGTTTGCAACAATAGAAGGAAAAAAAGCTGAAAACTGTATATTATTAAAAAATAATAATCACTTAAAATGCTTGTAAATTTAGAAAACTATTATTCAGTTGAGATTTACATGTATTTTAAATTGTTAAAGGTGGCAGACCACTGGATCCAGTACAGTTTGTCACTTAAAGTATAAAGCTGGCCATAGATTATTGCAAGCAGCTATAGACGCTAGCAATAATCACTGTGTTCTCCCAGCAGGGGCTGCTTCCTGTGTCCCCCCCAGGGGCGGACTAACCATTGGGACTCACGGGCACTGCCCGAGGGCCCCATGCCACTAGGGGGCCCCCATCAGGGTTGCCAGGCTCATTAAAATCAGGGACAGTATGTAAAAATCTGTGTTTTTTTTACATTTGCCCCTGATATGTCCAAAACCGACATGCTTTTGATGTGAAAATCCTGAGATTTTAGCTGCCCTGCCTCCTGGCGTGGTGGCCATCTGTAAGCCTGAGGGCCCCATAATCTTCTATTGTCCGGGGGCCCCATGAGTTGTCAGTCCACCCCTGGTCCCCCCATCAGGAAAACACAATAGTCACGCGGGAGGGATACCCTCATCAACACTGACTGTGTTGCTGGGAAAATCTACCGATTTTCTTCCCTGCAACCCGTAGTTGAAGGAAAGAAAATCATTTATGACCTGCCTAACTAAAGGCAAAACCTTTTTTTCTTTTCACTTTTTTTAAAAGTGGAGAGGTATTAGAACACATGTCAGGTTTTATTGCTCTCTGTGCCCCTGATAGGGAGATTCGCCCTTTCTATTCATCCCAAATTTGGGTTGACACCAGAACAGATGGGAAATCTTCCAATAGAGACACTAGTTCTGGTGACCCTGGTGACACCTCAGGATTCCTCTCACTTCTTATTTTGGGAAGGGAAATCTCCCCAATGGGACACAGATGTCCTTTACTTTATCCAAAATTGAAAAAAAATGGTTTTAAACTAAAACTATTTTAATGATGGCTGTCTGGAGTAGAGAAGAAGACGGATACTGAGGTGAATTCTGAGGGACAGTTCAAATATTGCACAGATTTAGGCTAGTACAATAGGAAAAGGAAGAAAATTTAAGAAATGGGGCTGTTCTAGAGAACTTTGCAGGAATGAACAGGGTGTGGTTTAGAGTGGAAAAGTCATTAGAAGTTAAAGGGGTTGTAAAGGTAAAAAAATGTTTCCCTAAATAGCTTCCTTTACCTTAGTGCAGTCCTCTTTCACTTACCTCATCCTTCGATTTTGCTTTTAAATGTCCTTATTTCTTCTGAGAAATGCTCACTTCCTGTTCTTCTTTCTGTAACTCCACACAGTAATGCAAGGCTTTCTCCCTGGTGTGGAGAAAGCCTCTTGAGGGGGGAGGGGGCGAGCAGGAGTGTCAGGACGCCCACTAACACACAGCTCCTTTCTCTATCTGCAAAGTAGAGAGTGTCCTGACTTGCCTGCTCGCCCCCTCCCCCCTCAAGAGGCTTTCTCCACACCAGGGAGAAAGCCTCACATTACTGTGTGTAGTTACAGACAGAAGAACCGGAAGTGAGGATTTCTCAGAAGAAATAAGGACATTTAAAAGCAAAATCGAAGGATGAAGTGAAGGAGGACTGCACTAAGTAAAGGAAGATATTTAGGGGGAAACAAATACCTTTACAACCCCTTTAAGTGGAAGAGTGGAGACAATAGTTCAGAAAATATTTGAGTATGAGGACAGAAATGTAGATAATGAAAAAAGATGATGAGATAAAGAGGTTAATATACTAAAGAAAAAAGACTGTGCACTTTTGCACAGTTGCTCCAGAGCTTAGTAAATGTGCAGAAGCTCTGCTGACTTCCATCATGCAATCATGTGCAAACAAAAATGTTTTTTTTTTCTCTTGCACGTGATTGGATATTCTTTGCAAAATGAAGCCTTACCTCATTTACTACACTTTGGAGCAACTGCACTTGCAGAGGGCAACTGCACTTTGAAAAGTGCACAGTTTATTTGTATATCAACCCCAACGTGCCTTATAGGCAAAATCAGTTGCATTTTAACTATCATGTTGATTGGAAAGTAGTATTGGAACTCCCAGAATGAGAAAGCAGTAGGGATTGGAGGGGTGGATAAAAAAAAGTCTTGCTGCAGCATTCATAATAGATTGTATTGGTAAGAGTGTTCCTAGTATTAACTAGGATAATAGTGGTGTCTGTACAACTATAACCGAAGACAACTAAAATCTACCACCAACCCTCCTGGACTACAATACAAAACATACTCCAGGATGTCACAACAACAGCCTCATTATGTTTTCTCTTCTGAAATTCTTTTGTTGCAGCTGAGCTCATATCATTGGTTTATCCAAAGCATTTGGGTGCAAATACAGGTGAACTGCAATGAAATGACTGGTAAGCACAGATTTTTACAAACGTATGAGAAAGCAAAATCAATAGCAACAATCAGAACATTCCCTTCACTGCCCAGTACTGTCCTCTGATCAACAGTCACTTCATCCAACCAAAGATTTTAACCTGGAATTTGTTATGTGTACACAAAATGTCCAACTCTATACTGAATTAATAGTTGCCTGCCGATTTCATTTATCAAGGGCCAACACTGGGATGAGAAGTTGATTATGGCCCTTTCCTCGTCTAGTCCCACCAAATATCTCTTGTCCACTGCTCCAAAGTCTGTGTGAAACTTTTTTGACTTCTTTAGCTTTGGAGGTCAATCTCTACACTGACTGGCAGTTGTGCATGTCCATACACTTCTCTCCTCTGAAGAGCAGCAATTCTCTTCCATTTGTGAAGCTAGGAAAAGGGAGAGACTTCAGCTAGGCCAACCCAACCACACACACACACATACACACACACATGCACATTTCACTATTAATGAGGCATTCTAGGAAATATACACTATCAATGTACACTATCAAAATTATCACTCCTTCTGAGCAGCATGACAATGGCCTTCGAAATGTCAAATTATTTTATAGGTAATTGGCACACCGTATAATGCTGCCATGGTTAAGTTGGACATGAGGTACAGGGCTTCTGGAAAAAGTAAAGAGACTCATGCTCATATAATATTTAGCCATCTTCTTTTTCTCTGTAGGCCTTTTATTGGTTATGGTAGCAATATGCATAAAGCAAACCACATGATATACAATAGCACATCCCATTTTTAACTATTACAAGAAAAATAACAAAACATGATTGGAGACAAAGATACGGGACCTGTATGAAAAAATTGTGACCTGTAGACAGGGACATCAATATTTGTATAAGCCAATGGCAACAAAAATTCGAAATAAAGCTCAAAGTTTATGAAGGTCACAAACTTGGGCTTTATTTACAATTTACGTCTCCATAATATTACATTGTTAAGGCCAATTTGGTAAATAATTATATGTTCAACTTCCTCCTTCACTGAACACGCACAGTGGAAACTTCCCTCTTTTATATTGTTTGACACATCCAGATTGGACACATTGGAGACATTTAATCAAGAGTTCCTGGTCCCTTCCCACTGTAATGCCCTGTACACACAATCGGTCAATCCGATGAAAACGGTCTGATGGATTTTTCCATCAGTTATCCGATGAAGCTGACTGAAGCTGACTGATGGTCAGTCGTGCCTACACACCATCGGTTAAAAAAACGATTGTGTCACGTAAACCACGTACGACAGCACTATAAAGGGGAAGTTCAAATCCAATGGCACCACCCTTGGGGCTGCTTTAGCTGATTTTGTGTTAGTAAAAGACGATTCGCGCTTTTCTGTCTGTTACAGCGTGATGAATGTGCTATCTCCATAACGAACGCTAGTTTCATCAGAACGAGCGCTCCCGTCCCCTAATTTAGTCTGAGCATGCATGGATTTTTAACTGATGGACGTGCCTACAGACGATCGTTTTTTTTCTATCGGTTAGGTATCCATCAGATCATTTTAAAACAAGTTCCATTTTTTTTAACCGATGGATAAATAACCGATGGGGCCCACACACGATCAGTTTGGTCTGATAAAAACGGTCCATCAGACTGTTCTCATCAGACAAACCGATCGTGTGTACGCGGCATAAGTCATTGCCATCACTACAATTTTTTGTAGTGTGATTGACAAATAATTTCTTATAGAAGACACATGTTAAGCTCCGACACAACCAACTGTCCTCAGTTCTTTAACAATATTGCCCTTTATGGTAGGAAGCCATGATGGCCTGCAAAAGTATATGTGGCAAAATAGATTTACTGAGGCAAGAATCTGAGGCCCCGTACACACGACAGAGTTTCTCGGCAGAATTCACCGAGAAACTCGGTCAAAACCCGGATTCTGCCGAGAAACTCTGTCGTCTGTACAGTTTTGGCTCGATGGAGCCGCCGAGGAGCTCGACGAGAAAATAGAGAACATGTTCTCTATTTTCTCGTTGTTCTATGGGAGAAGGCGGCCCGCCGAGCTCCTCGGCGGCTTCATCCCAGAACTCGACGAGGAACTCGGCGTGCTTGGCACGTCGAGTTCCTCGGCCGTGTGTACGGGGCCTAAGCTATAAACCTTATCTTATCTGTTGCTGTGATGGTTTTGGTAATGAGATTCTCATTCATTTCATAAAAAGAACGCCCCTGGTTTGCATACCTTTCTAACCAGACTTCAGCCTAAGCTCAACCAGAGTTCCATTCTGATAGCAAACAGCATGTAACTGTCTGTATTATATCTTGTAAGGCTTCAACAGCCAGTTTACTAGTTTGCCTGTAAAAGGTCATAATCATTTTATACATGCAGTATTGTTTTCAAATAGATTTGGCTGATGTTTTTCACACATTTCAGATATATTATTGTTAAATTTAAGTTTAACTATATATTTGCTCGAATATATTGATATTTGTTTTACTATATAATTATTTTGGAGACTATGAGTCTCCAAAATAATTATATAGTAAAACAAATATCATATAATTGCTTTCCCCCCTTCAGTTTGAGTCACTGTAGCCTCTGTAGTCACAGGATTTTTTTTAGCATGCTAGTATTTTTCGAGACTCTTGACAGATCATCTTCATTGAGAAACCTTTGTTTGTAACTGTTCATTACTCACGCACACAGTGATTATTACCAAATGCTTAAATTCTTGTCTTACTGACAGATAAAGTGCTGTATCTGCCTAGCACTGCTGGCTCATTTCACAGCATAGTTTTAACACAAATTTGTAATCTTAACAATGGAGGGGTGATTTGTTAAAAAAAATTGTCAATCCAATGAACACGTGTTGTCTTAAATCAACAAAATAGCTGAAAGGATGTTGTGATAGAAAAAGCAACCTATCTAAGCAGATGCATTTTCCATCAATAGTGGCCAGTCTAGAAACTACTGGGGACACATTTAGATTTTAGGGACTAATATGTAACCCCAGCATCAGAGAGTGGCCACTAGTTTCTGAAGATGGGAACTACTCCTTAGGCCCCGTACACACGGCCGAGGAACTCGACGTGCCAAACACATCGAGTTCCTCGGCCAGTTCAGCCCTGAAGCCGCCGAGGAGCTCGGCGGGCCGAGAGCTCCCATAGAACAACGAGGAAATAGAGAACAAGTTCTCTATTTCCTCGTCGAGCTCCTCGTCGGCTTCCTCGGCGAAATTGTTCACACGGCCGGGTTTCTCGGCAGAATTCAGCCAGAAACTCGGTCGGAAGCTGAATTCTGCCGAGGAAACTGGTCGTGTGTACGGGGCCTGAGGCAATTAGATTCTCACTTGATGGGTTCCTATGCTTAAACAAGAATATAAAACCCAGAAGGTTATGGAGACAAGGACTAAAGGAGCCAGGAAGTCCTCTACTGACTCTAGTACAGCCTTCTTTGAACAAATTGTAGTCACATGTCTCATTCCATCACAAATCTTAGAAATAAGTGTAGTTTTCCTCATTGCAGAATAGAGGACAAAACCATGCAATTCATTAATTTACGCCCTGTGGCCAACGATACACCCAGAACCAGAACCACTGCTGTATAGCCAAAATAATAATTTTAAGAACCATTTATTCCAAAATTCTTACTTATTTCAGATCTTATTTTGATTTATTTGATGGAAAGGGATGTGAATATGTTCTGTTCCAATGAGGAACTGTGCTGGTTTAGTCCCTTCTCACCAAAACCTTCTGGATTATACTTTCTTGTCAGTCTCGAAGTCCCACTTCATAGAAACTATTGTTTCCATACACTACACTGGTGAAACAAGCTTGAAACAGCCATATGTAGTTTAAAATAAATGCCTCTATAATTTAAGCTCTAGCTGTGTTCTTAATGGGTTTGTAAAGATTCATGTTTTTTCACCTTAATGCATCCTATGTGCACGTCCCCCGGTGTCCTCTTCTCCACTGATTCACAGCGTTGATTGGATAGATTGATAGCAGCGCAGCCATTGGCTCCCGCTGCTGTCAATCAAATCCAATAACGCGGCTGCCGGGGGTGTTACGAATCATACACTCTGTGTCTATGGATCCAGAGTGTATGACAGGAAGCGCACCCGCAAGGTTACCCCCTCGGGAGAGAGCTTTCCAGAGGGGGTTAGCTATTGTGGGGAGGAGCCGAGACAGCCGCCGAGGGACCCCAGAACAGGAGGAACGGGGCCACTCTGTGCAAAATGAACTGCACAGTGGAGGTAAGTATGACATGTTTGTTATTTAAAAATAATTAAACCTGTACAACAACTTTAAGCTGGCCATACATTATATAATTTTCTTATTCAATTTACTTTAGATGTACCATCAACTGTGTAGTGCAAGGGCCTGCCTGATTTCATATAAGTTTAAATTGTTTAGGTTTGACCTCATATTATATGGTTTTGGTAAATCTAAAGGAATATTATACAAGAGAATTGTATAATGTATGGTCAGCCTTAGATGCACACTTGGCTTTGGACTGTAAAGAAATAATTTTCATGGCTCCACCCACTATTCTGAAATAATGAAAAAAAAAGTATGTTTTGTTGTAAGAAGGTTATTCTTTGCTTACTTTAAAATTACATTTAAAAATATATAGGCATTCTCCCTTAACCTACCTGGCTGTGTCACTGAGGCAAGCTGAGTTTAGCTGGTCTGTTGAATTTAAGACAAAGCTCATCTGGCCAGTAGTGCAAACAGTTCTGTCTGGTCCATATGTATATTGGGGCTTGTATGCTAAATGTATTCTCCTCCATTGGATAATTTGCAATAGAGTAATACGGTAGTAATCAGAGTTTATCTACACTGGACACTTAACATTGTGTTGGGATTTTTCAAAGGCAGAACATTGCATTGACAAGAAAAATGCATTGCTAATGCTATCAACAGTCCTGTTTACACCAATGTGTTACTAAATAGTCCTGTACAGTATGTTTCTTTTCGGGTGCATTGACCTGCACCTCTATTCTAAGCATGGTCATACAGGCTTATCTGTTTTTGCCTAGCATGCCTTACCTCATTGTTCATCAGGTTTAATTACTGTCCAGTGATGACTTGAGCAAACCATGTTTACTGACTATGGAGTGCTTACTTGGTATGGTAAAATAAGTGCATGCCATCTGTGAATAATTTATTTCTACTTTTACTTTATAACACATATTTAAAACCTCCCCATATTTTCTTCCCGAGTGCCACAATAACACCACTACTTCTGTTGAAAATAGAATGTCTAAGGATGCCTCTAATGATGGAAAGAGGACCGGAAATCACTGCCCATGAGAAATGTGCAAATTCCTGCAAACTGCCCATTTGTGTTTGGCAATAGAAGTCATAACTCTGCCCAATTCAGCCTCAGACATAGCCCTTGCCCTTGTCACTATTGTTGCTCCATGATTTCAGAGTCAGTTAGACAAATCTATAAAACAACATCTGATGTAAATACACTAAAGACACAAAAACAAAATATAGCAAATTAAACAAGCTACTTATCCTTGAAAAATTCTTTATTTATTAGGCGCCTGCAATGTCAAGCCAAAATTCATTCTCAGCTCTAATTCTTTTTCGTGACTTTACGCATCCCTGGCAGACCTCCGTGACAGAATGCATGATGCAGAGCTCAGCTTTGGAACATTCGATTCTCCACACATGTAAAAGGGGATGCCTGCCACACATGTGCCAGTTGAACATTTCATGTACACATTTACAAACTGGAAAGTGTTAGATAGCTATTTTTTTTCATTAAAAACATTTAATATTAAAAATATAAAGGGAAAATATACCTTTTTTATATATAGGTACAAAGTAATGTACTGTGTGGCAATGTAGATAAGATAACACATCGCTAACAACTGTGACATCACCATTTTCTATTTTCACTATCCAAAGTTTTTCAGTATGTTGCAACAGCATTTTGTACATATGGTTTTTTAAAATGTATTTACTTAGCAAAGATAGCTGAGTGTGCCTTACGCTGATAGCATTCATAATGTATATTTCCATTTCCACTTAGCATATTTACTATGCACAGAAAAAAATGCACAGGGCACAGTGAATTACTGTATTTTGTCACTGAAGCCTTGACATTTCAATAGGCACATATGCACAGCATAAAATAATAACTTTAAATGTGAATGTTTGAAAATCATTGTACCTTACCATACTAAAAATTGTTGTAATAATAATAATAATTAGTAGTAGTAGTAGAACTGTTATTATTAATTTTACATTTTAATATTTCTCTGCGTAAATCCATAGAATATTTTGTGAAATGTCAAAAGCTGAGACAAACTAAAATAAAAGGTAACAGGAAACATATCTGTTTACAGTATTCATGAATTAAATGACAAAAAAGGCATTGTGCCCTTTGATTGTCAAAAGTATTTGTTAGATTTGTAGCAGCAACATATTTCATATGGCGTACTTGGCTGGTTTTATCTAGGAATAACAGTTATTCCTATTAGCCGTGAATGTTTGTGATCTGGCCCCACCGACGCAGCATTTTTAAAGAATCTTTTTTTTTCTAGCAAACTGGCTATAAGAATGACAATCCCCGCAGCTATTTAGCAGGTGGAGCATGTGTGAGTACCCAGACAATGGACTGCCTGCCTTCAAACAGCATGAGGGAGTCCTAATTAGGAGCCACTGGAAACTAAATATATGTAGTTTAGTAGAGACCCGATCCATGGGGGTCACTTAAAAAATGCAGAGATGCTTCACCATATTTACAGAAATGCACTGCTACCATATTCACACACTCACAGATGTCCTTTCTGCATTGTTTTCAGCATATCTATGCAGACAACTGACATGACAGAAAAAGGAAACGCAATGTACAACAGAAATGTAAATAACTGTATTAAAAAATATTTCCAGACATCCATTACCACCTTTAGCTATCTATTAGATCATATTTTTCTATTTCTTAAGTCGGTCGGTATATTATAACTTCACAGATAGAATTTTTTTTTATTTTTTTTAAATCATTCTGCAGTTAATCATGTATGAGATGGAAATGACACCCATGGATTGCATATCATTTAGGCTAGGTGAAAATCCATTTTTACCATGCCCACATCTGTCAATTTACTTCTGGTGCCCCCTTACATGCATAAAACAGAACATCACCTACTTGTCAAAATGTATAGCCTATATAGTTGACAGGTTATCCATCCATCATCTCTGTTTACATCCAACTACCTTCATGTCTGCCAAGGTCCAAAAAAAATAAAAAAAGGTTTGTGTACTTTTTTTGTTTGGTCCTTTTGTTTCCATTTTTTGGACATAAACGTGACGGATCGGAGGTAAACGGATGTAAATAGGCGCACATCTGTTTATATCCAGCTACCCATAGACCTAACATCTATTAGGCTCTGTAGACAAAACATTGCACATTCACAGGTGTCCCAAAATTAACATCCGTTCCATTTTGTCATGAGTGAGCAGGGGATCGGTTTATGGATCCCCTGCTGATCATAACATACACAGACTGTGTGAAGGGGGCCATGAAGTGTATCTAATCCCAAGCATGTAAACAAAATGTTATTGTAGATGTTCTTGTAATATCCTACTTTCAATAAAATCATACCTGCAATATATATGTGTAAATAGCTTTTTTCCTTTTTTCCTACCCCAATTTTTTTTTAAAATTACTGTGCAACAAGCAGAAGACAGACATACAGACAATATAAACCTCAGTACAATCATTTGTAAAAATAAAATAAAATAACTCTTCCATTAAATATGTTTTTCTAAAATGTAAAACAGAACTTCATAAAAGATTAACTCTAGGATAGTACCACCCCCAGAGTGCAGGGGGTAGGAAGGCATAACGCACAAAGAACAGTGATCAGGAGTAAATAAAGCACAGGCCAGGAGTGCAAAACCAGTACAGATCCCCCTCTAGTACAGATATTCTACAAGTACGCTTGCCTCTTAGCACAGATCTCCCCCCAATACTGATCCCCCTCCCCAGTTCAGATCCCCCTTTAGTACAGCTCCCACCCACAGTACAGCTCCCTTTACTACAGTTCCCATCTTAGTACAGCTCCCCCCAGGACAGACGTGCCCCCTTTGTACAGCGTTCCCCAGTACAGATCTCCCACCCTTACTTAGACCCCCAACTTAGTACAGCTCCCCCCAGTGCAGATACCCCATCATACAGCCCCCCCCCCCCAGGACAGACAACCCCCCTTTGTTCAGTTCTCCCCAGTAAAATATCTCATAGCCTTAGAACAGCTCCCACAGTACAGTTGTCCTCAGCTCACCCCAGTACAGCTCCCCCCCTCTTTAGAACAGCTCGCTACAATACAGATCCACCCTCCAGTACAGCTGCCCCCATAGTAAAAATCTCTGTCCCATTTGGCACAGATCTCCCCCTTCATGAAACACACTCAAGAATCGAACCAGGCAGATCAAAGTGAAGTCCTCCCTCAGCTGAGTCATGTGATCATGAGGGGAAGATAATAAGAGCCTCCCTCACTCTGAACTGCAGCTGCCTGTGCCTAAGTCTTGGCTGACAGCAGAAACAGCAGCAATGCTTTTGGTGCACAGCTGATGTCAGTGCTACCTGCTGCACCACAGATGGTCTGGGGGGTTGTACACCCTTATATCCTCCATTATCTAAGCCCCTGCAACATGCAGTGATCTGGCATGTTCTGTCGTAGTCAACAAAACTGTAATTTTTAACTGCGGTTGGAGTGTGCATACAGGCGCAGGGAGTATATACAATGACTGTTTATGCCCTTCATGGTTCGGAGAGAGAAAATATAACCAAACTCACTGGAAAATGACAGTACAGATCTCCCGCCATCAACCCCTTAGTACTGCCTCCCCTCCAGTAGAAATCTCCATGAAAAACACATCCAGGAAGCCATCCCTCAGCTGTGTCATTTGACCATGACATAGCCGAGGGGTAGATAAGGAGAGCCCCCTCGCTCTAACTGTAGCTGCCTGTGTCTAAGACCTAGCTGTCAACAGGATTGGTGGCTACAGTGCTTTCGGTGCACAGCAGATATCAGTGCTAGTTGATGATGTACATGGCCCAGGGAGAGAAAATATGACCAAACTAAGGGGGGGGGGGGTTATTTTAACACAAAATAATGCAATCCTATTTTACTTACAGTGCTCTACAAAATTTATATTATTTTGTGAGAGTTTAGTTTTTAGTAAAACGAGATATTCTGTGCTGGTAGCAAAAACGTATGTGCGTACAGGCTCCAGGGATGGAGATCTAATTCTAGGTAGAACAAATTGTCTAAAACAAATCTTTTTATCCACTTATAAAAGAGAATTTAAAAAAACTGTGCTTTTTTCACATAACCCCTGCACTTCCTATTGTTGTTTGCTGAACAAAATTCATCAGGACTTTCTGAAATTGGCTTCTCATTTGCCAACTGACTGCAGCATAAATATTATATTTGAATTTTCCTAACCCTCTGTAGAATTTTAAATTGGACAAGGCTACTATTGTTAAAAAACAGGAATGCAGAGCCACCCTAGTGAAAGTGGGATAACAGAGACAAGAAACCAACCCTGCTAAAGTACATCAGGTTGTGCAAAATATAGCAAAGCACAGACCAGAAAAGAATAACAATCCAGGCAAAGGACTAGGATGGTAAGTCATTAATAAAAATAAAAAAGTCTGACTTAAGCTTAGCTGGTTCTTAACAAGAGCTAAAGAGGCACAGAGAATATACAATTTTATAAAAGTATTTCATGCATCAACATTTTGCAAAGCACTGAACAATTATAAATGAAGCCCTATACATTTCTAGTGTCAGCGGCTTTGCAGTAATACCAATTTTACGCATACAGTGGAAAGTTTAATCACAACATTAAGATTTAAGGATTTACATTGTGCAGCTTGCTAACGTCTCCTAATTCTGTTTCATTGTACCCCTCAGATGTGTTTTACCTTATGTTTCCTGCTTCGACAGCTGTGCAAAAATATGTAGCTATATGTCTTTCTAATTAGGTTGCATGTTCTGCTAGGGACCTACTTTAATGTGGAGGGTTAATCAGATTATAGACAATATGAAAGGAAAGCAGCTACAGCTCTTTCCTAGTTGCTGGTCAATTGCAATTCAAATTTCTGGCTGAATCATGTGACTGTTTTTCCTATTACAGAAGTAATGGGACTTAATCTTATATTTTACCACTTGTAAACCAGAAAAAATGTATAGTTAAAAAGATGTTTTTTCCCACTAAGTTCACTTACTTCTTATTTTGAATAAGCCATGAGAAGTCCACACTATGCCTACATGATTTCACCAAATACAGTATTTCCCCAAAATAAGCTCTACCCTGAAAATAAGCCCTAGTAAAGTCCTTGTAAAAATATATCATCTGTTTTGCAAAAAGATTATATAATTTTCAGTGTGTCTCCTTTTGTAACTTTATTGTTGAAAATACCTTATTACCAGCGCAGCTGAGCTCTCAGGTGACCCACCGGAGATCTGCTCCTCTCCTCCCAGCTAATGTCAGCGGCCCCTCTTTCTGCAGTGCTCAGAACGGGGCTGGATTACATATTTTTACAATGACTTTAACTAAGTTTTATTTTTATGATTAAAGTTGTCATAATGATGACTCCTGAGCTGACAGGGGGTGAGGGGGTGAAAGAATACAGGGGACATAGATAAGACATCCCCTGAAAATATGCCCTAGTGTGTTTTTTGTTGCCAAAACTAATATAAGAAAGGCATTCACCAAATAATATAAGGAGAAAACACTCATATATACATTTCAGACACCTGTATGTGAAAACTTTCAAAAAGGTTAGATTGTATTTAGGATGAATGTGGAACTGCTCAAGTTTTTCTATGATTTTATTATATCAAAGAAAATAAAAATAATGAAAATAAAAATAATGAAAAAGAATTCCAAATCTGTGAAACAAAGTGGATATTTGACATGAGATCTTATGTCCCTCATGGGTTAAATGTCGATTGTGACATAAATAGTTTTTTAAATAATGCCTAGGTGCTCTCTGCATAGTTTCATCTATTAATTTTTAAGCTTATTTCATCAATTATTTTATACTTTCATTTATTTATATATATTTCTTATTAATAAAAATAATTTTTTATATATATTATATACATTAACTATGTAAGATCATTGTTATATAGTATGTTTTTTTAATTTAATCAACTTTCATATAGTTTCTGAATGTATCTGAGGATTGCGGCTTTTTCCTCTTTTTTCCCTCTGTGTGGGCTCCGTCGAATGTTTTTCTCCTTTTTCGCCACAAGATGGTAGTTATCCATCCAATTTCTTATCTCCTGTCAGGTCCATATTACATCTTACGTTCACTACGCTGACGTCCTGTGTCTTCTATTAGCCCCTTCACTTCCGCCCTCAGTTAAAATGGCGTCACGGAGCTAATTAACCTGCCTGGCGGTATTCCCGAGTCTGACTTGGGGTTAGATTTTCCTGCTGCGAGCGGTAACCCCGAGTCAGACTCGGGCTTGCCTAGCTGGATCCACAGGGAGTGTTTACTTACCTTGTTCCTGGATCCAGCGATGCCACCGCGCTGTGTGAGCGAGCGGGTCCTCGCTCGATTCACACAGTGCCTCTGTGTGACGCTGATCTCCGTTCCCTGCGATGTTACGACGCACGGGAGCGGAGAACGGCGCCAAATTCAGAAAAGTAAACAAACACATTACATACAGTATACTGTAATCTTATAGATTACAGTACTGTATGTAAAAAATACACACCCCCCTTGTCCCTAGTGGTCTGCCCAGTGCCCTACATGTACTTTTTTTTTCTGCCTGTAAACTGTAGATTGTCCATAGCAACCAAAAGTGTCCCTTTATGTCAAAAATAGTTTTAGATCAGCTAGAAAACAGCGATAATAAATTATAATCACTTGCAGAATTGTGCGATAGCGATTTGCGAGGAAATTCGTCATAAAAAAAAAAATAATGACAGCGACAATTCTGCAACTGAGCAAAGTTCAGTGATTTTGATTTGATTACATTATTGAATCATTTTTATTATAATTATATTATTACTTGTTATAATTATTTATAATTATTTATTATATTATAATTTATAATTTTGTTTTAAAAAAAATGTCATACCCGGGATGCCTATTAGACTCTGGTTTGGTCAGATTTAAGTGAGTTATTTCTAAAAATTACAGGCCTACAGTATAAAACGCCAAATTTCCTTGCAAATAATGGTACCGCTTTCAGCACCTTTTTTCTGAAAGAATCATACCGCCAGGGAGGTTAAGGGCTTGCGTGATGATGCGAGATCAGCAGCCTATCCCAGACGACATCCTTTCGATGAGGTGTGGCCTAGCTGATTCGACGTCATCACGCTCCTTAACAGAAACACACAGTTACGGAGCTCCACGGACAGGGGAAATCTTGAGGAGACGCCGCGTCCCTCCACATTGTTTTTACTGCCAGAATTTGACAGCTTAAATGTAAGTGCAACTTTTTAGCAGCATTAAATTTTTTAAACGGTATTACGCTATGGGACCTCTTTTTGTTTTCTACCCTATGAGACATTAAGTCCTCACCCTGTGCCCATTGACCATCTGGATTGAGTCTTTTGGGAGACTTTAAACCCCTGTGCTCTGAGAAACCGCTGTAATAACGGTCATCTACTTCTGGTAAGGAGACTACATTACCACTAACTTGGGTGTTTCACTGGTGGAAGAAGACTCCTCTTTTCACACATTTAATTTATGTGCACCGATGTGAATCATAGCATATGGACTTTTTTTTGCTTCTTCTGTTTTTCATTTCCTATTCACAGATTTGGAATTGTTTTTCATTATTTTTATTTTCATTATTTTTATTTTCTTTGATATATCAATTTTTCAATTTTTAATATTGATCTAATTCATGTTCAGTCATTTATTCACACTTGTGTTCACATATTAAGTTTATCACAGTTTAGTTAATTAGCGCTGTACCTTGCAATACATATTGTTCTAAAAATTTGGTATCTAAATTTTTCTGGTACTGGCAGCTTCCTATCCCATTATCATCGTGGGAAAATCTTTTTTCACATCCACTCATTTACCTTTTAGCGCAGTGTTTTTTTCTATTGTTGTTTCTTGTTACCACAACATTGCAGCTGATAGTCTATCATGGACATTTTTGACTATCGCTCCCAGCAAAATATCAATACAGAAGGTGTGTTTGATGGGAAGATTGAACAAACAGATGAAATAGGTGGAATATTTCTAAAACTCAAAAACTTCCTTGTTTCTGAGCTACATACAAGTTGGGATATTGCATACCTTGAACAGTATGTTGCTCAGAAGATGGTTCCCCGTAGTCTTAGATGGGAGGTAAGCCCCCAGAAGGGTGAGACTGAGCTTGAGGGGTGGTTTATTTATTTTAACGACACAGGAGTAACATTTTTTCAGTTCCTATTAGATAAAAAACATAGTAAGTTAAGACTGCTTAATGAGGAAATTGTTTCACTAAAAGAGAAATTAATTCCATTAAAAGACCAGGAGATCTACAAACAGAAGTCAGATTCCCTTAAACTTTTTCTTGAGAAAGAGGATCAAGACCAAAAACTCAAGAAGAAGAAGAAATACAATCGTGACTTTGTGTATTATTGCAATAAAATGGTCTTCAAATGGCAAGTAAGAGTTGATGAAGCCATGGAGGCGACGGTTGGTCATCCACCCCCTCCATTGGCTTATCCTCTCTCTACGGGTTCCCCATACACATGCTCCTTTGGTCTCTACTGTAAATGGGACCGATGGTGCAGTAGGGAAGAGTAACTATAATTTTCCTTATATTCCACCCGGTTACACTTCGGTGAAACCTAAAAATAATAAAAATAAATCTAGGAAGAATGGTTCCCAGTCTGATCGTTTTAATGCTCAATATGGTCAGAATGCGAACAATTATCCAAATAGGGGAAGTACCATTTTAAGGCCCCCAGGTTATGCAAATGACCAGGCATACCGTGGGTATGATGAACATAGAGGAGGTCATCGCTCCCCACATACTAATCATAAAGGGTATAATAATTCAAGAGAAGATCCCAGAGATTTTTACCATATCCAGTCTTCTAGAATCACCCCTAGGGGCAATTCGATCTCGATGCACAATAGATTCACCCCCCTTATGTATCAACAAAGGAATAGATTCGAGGAGGAGTCTGCCATTTCGAGACATCCTAGTCAATATATTGATCATTCCACTAGATACAGACAAGAGCAACATGACTCGCCATCTAATTTTGAGAGAACTGAACAATCTCGTTTTTTTCCCGGGGCCAACATCAGGCCCAAAAGGGGATACGACGAAAGAGAGGCATCAGAGGGGGGAGGCGGGTCAGGTCCAAAAAAAAATAAAAAATAAACATTAACAGTGTTTTTAATCGGAGTTATGCCCAATTATCATTGGGGGAACAATCCGTTTTAAGCCAGGGCCTCAAATTTGCACCCCCGCATACCCTGAACAAGTTTGAGACATTTATCGATGCTCACAAGTTTGTACGTAGAATGAATATTAAAAGGCATTTCATTCTTAATCCCATAGGAAATGGTAGTCAAATTACCTCATCCTCTAGTATCCAGTCACTAGAACGCAACTCTTTGTCTTCATCGGGCATTTCATCTAGTATGGAGACTCTGGTCCCCACTCGACATACGAAATTCTCTAATGCTTCTCTATTCAATCCGCCTGGTTTTGTTGCCCCTTCGGTACTAACATTCAAAGAGCTGGTATTAAAAGACATAGTAGCTCTGAAAACTCCTAGATTTAGAAATTGTCATGAATTTCAGAGCAATCTGAAGCTGATTTGTGCACGCAATGATATAGTGATACGCCCTGCCGATAAGGGCGGTGGCGTTGTGATTTTAAATAAGAGTGATTACTTAGCAGAGATGAATAGGCTTTTATCAGACACAGCCACATATGCTCAACTGGCATGCAATCCTACTGTTAAATTTAAGAAGGAACTTACATCTCTTATTAATGAAGGTTTTTCTTTGGGTATTCTCAATAAAAAGGAGAAGACACATTTGGTACCTTCTGCTCCTAGAGTACCTGTCATCTATTATCTGCCGAAAGTGCATGATCAATCCACCAGGTCGCCCTATTATTAGTGGCATAGACTCCGTGACCGCACGAATAGGCAGATATTTTGACAAATTTTTACAGCCACTTGTTATTACCACCCCTTCCTACCTACGGGACACGACCCAAGTTATCAATCTTTTGGCTGTCTGTGGTTGGAAGGAGGGGTTTATTCTTCCCACGGCAGATGTTACCTCTCTTTACACAATTATTTCACACACACATGGTTTTGAAGCTGTCCGATATTACCTTCAATTGGACAGTACACTGTCAGTGGTTCAGAAGGACTTTGTTATTAATTTATTAATTTTTGCAACTAGCCACAACTATTTTTGGTTCGGTGGGAATTTTTATTTACAGAAGTGTGGTGTGGCCATGGGAGTTTGCTCCTAGTCTAGCAAACCTATTTATGGCCCATTGGGAAAAAGAGGTCATCGATGGTAATACCCCTGGAGAGTTGTGTTTAGGGAAAAAAACATTGACGATATTCTACTCTTGTGGGAAGGTGACCTCCCTTCCCTTGAAAACTTTTTTTCTAGATTACATTTTAATAATAGAGGTATTTCTGTGAAGTATGAGGCTAGTCAGTCGCAGATTCACTTTTTAGATCTCAACATTTTAGTTAAAGATGGTGTTGTGACAACTACCACATACTTCAAGGAAACGGATCGGAATGCCTTCATTGCCCTTACCAGCTGTCATCAATCACAGTGGCTTAATGCGGTCCCTAAAGGGCAGTTTCAAAGAATCAGGCGGAATTGCACCACTTTGCTTGATTATCAACAGCAAGCACTTATTTTGAAATCTAGATTTCTAGAAAAAGGTTACAATGAGGCCAATATAGACAATACCATAACAATTGTTAATGATATGGACAGGAATCAGATGCTGAATGGAGCAGATTAACCTTGCTGCGGACAACAGTTTTGGGTGCTCAATGATTACCAGTTACTCAAATCAACACTTTTCTGTTAAAAAGATTTTGAGGAAACATTGGAACATTTAAAAAAAATGATAGAGTTTTGGGTCCATATATCACCAATTGCCCTGTTGTTATCTTTAGAGGTGCACCATATTTGCCCCATAGGGTATCCCCCAATGTTATTGACTCTCCTGCCACTGTCCAATTTTTCCAGAGTATGAAAGGGTTTTATCCTTGTCGAAGGTGCAAAATATGCTAAATTAATTAATTTCAAGGGCGTAAATATGAATCCTTTCAATCCACCTAGACTAATAAGAGTTATGATATTGATTCCTTTATCACATGCTCCAGTGAATGTGTTGTGTACCTCATCCAGTGCCCCTGCTCCAAACAGTATATTGGACGGACTAAGAGAGCTCTCCATGTGAGACTAGAGGAACATGTGGGGAATATCAGGCGTGGCTTTCCCAAACATAATTTATCAAAACATTATGCTAAATACCATAACAAACAAATCAAAGGGACTCTCTTTGTCCCTATTGAAAAATTGCGCCCACATTGGAGAGGGACTAATAAAGTCTGTTCAATATCCAAACTTAGTGGAAGTGAATATATCCAAACTTAGTGGAAGTGGATATTTGACATGAGATCTTATGTCCCTCATGGGTTAAATGTCGATTGGGACATAAATTGTTTTTTAAATAATGCCTAGGTGCTCTCTGCATAGTTTCATCTATTAATGTTTAAGCTTATTTCATCAATGATTTTATACTTTCATTTATTTATATATATTTCTTATTAATAATAAGAATTTTGTATATATATTATATACATTAACTATCTAACATCATTGTTAGATAGTATGTTTTTTTAATTTCATCAACTTTCATATAGTTTCTGAATGTATCTGAGGATTGCGTCTTTTTCCTCTTTTTTCCCTGTGTGGGCTCCGTCGAGTGTTTTTCTCCTTTTTTGTCACAAGATGGCAGTTATCCATCCAATTTCTTATCTCCTGTCAGCTCCATATTACGTCTTACGTTCACTATGCTGACGTCCTGTGTCTTCTATTAGCCCCTTCACTTCCGCCCTCAGTTAAAATGGAGTTGCGGAGCTAATTAAGGGCTTGAGTGATGACACAAGATCAGCAGCCTATCCCAGACAACGTCCTTTCGATGACGAAACGCGTATGTGTGGCCTAGCTGATTCAACGTCATCACACTCCTTACACAGAGACACACAGTTACGGAGCTCCATGGACAGGGGAAATCTTGAGGAGACGCTGCGTCCCTCCACGTTGTTTTTACTGCCAGAATTTGACAGCTTAAATATAAGTGCAACTTTTTAGCAGCATTACATTTTTTTTTAAACGGTATTACGCCATGGGACCTCTTTTTGTCTTCTACCCTATGAGACATTCATCATCACCCTGTGCCTATTGACCATCTGGATTGAGTTTTTTGGGAGACTTTAAACCCCTGTGCTCAGAGAGACCGCTGTAATAACGGTCATCTACTTCTGGAAAGGAGACTACATTACCACTACCTTGGGTGTTTCACTGGTGGAAGAAGACTCCTCTTTTCACACATTTAATTTATATGCACCGATGTGAATCATAGCATATGGACTTTTTTTTGCTTCTTCTGTTTTTCATTTCCTATTCACAGATTTGGAATTGTTTTTCATTATTTTTATTTTCATTATTTTTATTTTCTTTAATATATCAATTTTTCAATTTGTAATATTAATCTAATTCATGTTCAGTCATTTATTCACACTTGTGTTCACATATTAAGTTTAGTTATTTAGCGATGTACCTTGCTATATGTATTGTTCTAAAAATTTGGTATCTAAATTTTTCTGGTACTGGCAGCTTCCTATCCCATTATCATCGTGGGAAAATCTTTTTTCACATCCACTCATTTACCTTTTAGCTCAGTATTTTTTCCTGTTTTGAATTTGTTTTTCTATGATTTTATTATGTAGCTCCAACCTACAGTATATTATTTATATTGCTTAGAATTTCATCCCCCATCTTTGAGGCCTACAAAACATTCCTATGAGCCCAGAGTCCTAGTAGAGATATATATAACCAAATAGCCACAACAAAAGCAACTCTTACTGGACTTCTATGGACTTAATTAAAAACTTTGACACAACCATGGCATAATATATTAAAAATAAAATAAAACAGACACCACCCAATGAACATTTATCTCACAAAACAACATTAAAACCATATCGGTATACCTAATTCCAATTACTGTAAATACCAAACACCCCATCTCTTCCCCTATCCTGAGAATTAACCATAGTGTGCAACAATGACCTTATAAAGTGAACAGGGCCTACACCTAAAGGTATTTAAAAATAATAACCAATGTTATGTAGAGAACACTCCAATATATAATAAGGATATATTGCAAAACACAGCAGTTCATCGCACATATTAGACCATTTTAAAGTTCAAAACTGAGTGTGCATATCATGGACAATCAGTTTGACAAGTAGCTATAGATTCACTGCTTACTGACCGGATAGATGTGACACAGCCAGGGTAATTAAAAAAAAAGATTGTGTGACTGTGCATCAGTAGATAATGGCATTTTTACAACATGTAGAGAATACAACCACTTTCATTTCATTCAGCAAGTACTGCAACATAATTCCTACTGAGTATTAAAAAACAGGTATTCATTGTAAATATCAATGGTGAGAACCCTTGGGAATGATTGATGGATCAAACAAATCCCATTGGTTTCCTGAAGGTGCAAAAAGGTTCAAAACAAGTCTCCAGGCACACTATTGGGATAAAAAATCCATTCCTAAACGTAATTAATGCACCTGCACAAGAAACATCCAATATCTCCAGCCACATTTGCCACCCATGGTTATCCATGTACTGTATATTACACACACATCTAGCTTAGACGGGGAAAGATAGTGTCCCACCCCAAAGAAAGACTATGAACTGGCACTTGCATGAGTCTCAAGATGACTCCTTCAATATTAAAGTATAACTAAAGGCAAGAATTATTTTTCAGTTTTAGATGGAGTGATGGGGGACTAGTACACCTGAAAGTTTTTATTGCTGTCTGCCCCCCCCCCCCCCCCCGTTAAGGAGATTCACCCTCTCTACTTTTTTCTGTTTACCAGATTTGTGAAGAGCCTCTGGAGGTTAAACGCTGTGTTCTTGCTGGGCATGAACCCCGTCTGGTCAGGATGTATTAAACTGAGAATCATTTTCACAAGAATTTCAGCTAGGATCTTGACGTCTAATTTTAGGAGAGAGATGGGGGTGGTACGATTCGGGGCAGAGCGGATCTTTCCCTGGTTTGGGTATAAAGACCACAAGATCTTCGCCAATAGAAACTGGGAGGGTGGCAGAGTCAAATATGTGGGTATATAGAGTTTGCAGTTAGGGGATAAGGATCTCTCTGAATTGGTCATAGAACTCTAGGGGGAGTCCGTCGGACCCTGGAGCCTTAGAGCAGTGTTTCTCAACTCCAGTCCTCGGGGCACACCAACAGGTCTTGTTTTCAGGCTTTCCATTATTGTGCACAGGTGATTTTATCAGTTTCACTGCCTTAGTAATTACCACAGCAGTTTGATCTGAGGGAAATCCTGAAAACATGACCTGTTGGTGCGCCCCGAGGACTGGAGCTGAGAAACACTGCCTTAGAGAGTGGAAGAAGCACCAGTGCCTTTTCTATGCAGTCTGTAGTGATTGGCACCTCAAGCTGTCTATTCTGGGAGTGGATGAGGGTGTCAGTTCATCTTGAGAGGGACGGACAGTGGAAGTGTATGATAAACTCATCAGTTCGTGATCAAATCCCCAGAAGCTGCTGACTAAAGTGTGACAACCACTGGAGGCCTGTGGTCAAGATGGGCCATATAAGTGAGCAGTTTGCCTCCACGCTCACCGTGTTCAAAGATGCGTTGTTTACTTAAAAAGACTTTCTGTTTGGCTTTTTTAAAGTGTAATTGGTCAGTGAGCCTAGACTGCAGTGTCACAAGGGAAGCATTGGCTGCAGATGGGTCAGTAAAAAAAATCTGCTCAAGGGAACTCATACGTTCTTCCGCCTCTTGAAGAACGATCTTGGAGGAGGCATTGTGTCTATTAGTACGTGAAGAAAGATCATGCGGGCACACCAACCCAACTGATGCTGACTCCTGATTGGTGCGAGTAAAAACATTCTCGCTGGATACTGTATACTGTGTATTTTGTATATTCATCTTAAGGTTTCTATGCACTCTTTTTTAGTCAAGTAAAAACAAACATGTTTACTAAATGTAGGATATTAAGAAGCCTTTGTTTCAATTTATACAAATCAGAGGTTTTAAATGAACCCCCAGTAAGGGAATTCAGATGTTCATTCGGAAGGCAAAATATAAACCAATTCAGGCCCCGTACACACGTCCGAGGAACTCGACGTGCCAAACACATCAAGTTCCTCGTCGAGTTCTGTGTTGAAGCCGCCGAGGATCTCGGCGAGCCAACTTTCCTCATTGAACAACGAGGAAATAGAGAACATGTTCTCTATTTGGGCCGACGAGTTCCTTGTCAACTTCCTCGGTGAAAAGTGTACACACGACCGAGTTTCTCGGCAGAATCCAGCTCCGATCGAGTTTCTGGCTGAATTCTGCCAAGAAACTCGGTCGTGTGTACGGGGCCAGGCAAAAAAAGGATCTAGAACAAAGGGTGGTAATAGAAGATAGTAGATTTCTAAACAAGCCAGGCCTGCTATGACTTACCACATTGGCTGTGGAAAGCATGCCTAGTATAAGGGTCATTCCTATTTTCCATACAAAATTATCCTGAATCAGTGAAAAAAAAACACAATAAGTCATTCCACTGATCCCATTTGATTGTTATTGCTAAGGTACTGTCATCTACAAGGCTTGATTATCACAAATGATGCTCTATTCACTACTGTTTTACTGTAAGTTAACTCTACATAGGCTGCTCTGGCATGCAAGGTGTTGAATATGGTTGCCCTGATATATTATCTTCCCTCCTTACCTGTTACACTACAATGAATACAATATAGACCCAAGAATTACTTGCTGGTATAAACTGCTGTGAAGCAAAACCCTATTTGTCTTCTAGGGAATGTCCTGATAGCAGCTCCCTTGAAGGTGATAACCCAGGAGTTTTCAAGTTTAATGATCTGTAGAAACATATGTCAGACACCACTACTATGAGGTTATATTTGTAAAGTTAAGTCACAAACCTGAGCAGAAGAAAATGTTTTCGAGCTGTGTGCTGTTTGCTGATATAAAACCCTTGCTAAGAAATGTTCTGCTCATATCTCATTGTATAACAATTCAATACTTACTAATCATGTGACATCCTCAATCTCAATCTTGAGTGTCCCAAGATACAACATTATCAAGAACACTTATATTTAAAAGATCTGCACGCTACTATGATTAAATCCTCAGATCTCTTTCAATATTTCATACGCAGCATGCTATATGTACAACAGATATTTAAAATACTATCTGTATGGGTGTCTTATCCTCAGCTGGATCAGAAACTAAATAAGGTTTTACAGCATTAAATACAGAATCACTAAAGCCGTAAGCATAAAAATGTGATTATCTGCACAATGCCTTTTTTTATAGATTTCCTTTAAAACGCAACATCTTATCCTTGATTTCCAGTAATGCAAATGGATATTCCTTTCGAAATACCAATGAGGTATTTAGCTATAAGTGATCCGGGATACGAACTTTGGAATATACACTAATAGGTCTATTCAGTGAGGCAGTTATGATACCCAATGAAGTAGCACACAACAACCATCCCAATTACTGAAGTGACATCACTAGCAAATTAAATCAACCTTCACTAATGTGACCAGATCTATGTGTATATTTTAAGATTTCCTTGCAGCCTCTTTAGTTAAGCATGTGTGATATCTTTATTGGAGAAATACATTGGATTGGTCATTTAAGTCAAGACTAATTAACTAAAAGGCTTTACAAATTCTACATTGACTCAGCAAACCGGTCCTGGATTTTCTATTCCCTAATAACAAATTTTCAAATCAGCAAGACACTTTATTTGATGTTGTTACTCATTAGCTTGACTAGCTTTAGACATTAAATGAAGGGTCAGGTGAGCATGTATAAAATTATTTTCTTTTTGGCTGTCAAATTGGCTGTGATTGTGCTCATCACACACCCTTGAGACTAATTTCACCTCAAGTAATCGACTGGTTCTAGCCCAATAATCCAACCTAGCCAAAAGACTTCCCTTCAAGATTAATCAGCTAGACCAGTGACTGAGGTCTGAAGGTCTTCATAGACATGGTGGTCAGTGCCAAATCCTGCCAACAAAACAGGATCTGGTAAGGTTTATCTAATGTATAAGGCTGGCCTTGGGCATCAGAGGACAGGCAGATGTGCAGGCGTGATCTATGTACCCTATCTGTGTCAGTTTGTACATCTCTAAATGTAAACAGTTACATTTAGTTCATCCTATGGAAAGTTATGTAGGCCTTGTTCATCAGCCTATATAAGTACACCATAGACATTAGACTGTCAAATCTGTTTCGGCCCATCAGAAGACTGTCCTCTAAAAACCACTGTGGGAATGAATAGAAAGAGAGGTGCTTCTAAGTGCAAAAATACCTGTACGCTAAAGACTAGTAAGTTAATTGACTTCTGTCTTAATTGGCCCTAGTATATGTATGAATGTGTGTTGGGGACCTTGGATTGTAAGCTCCTTGAGGGTAGAGACTGATGTGAATGTACAATGTATATGTAAAGCACTTTGTAAATTGATGGCGCCATATTTAAGTACCTGAAATAAATAAATATTTAAGATGTTAAAAACGCTCACAGAAAAGTAGTAAAAAATTAGCTCATCATCCCACATAGACGCGATGGTAGGTAGGTCATGGCTCTCCTGATTCCTCACTAGCCGACCAGCAGCAGAGGGAAAGACAGATGTCGGAAGCAAGATGGCTGACCGACTTCCAGGGCCAGCTTGGAGCACATGTACTGGAAGTGATGTCAGAAAGGGGAGGTTACATCTTTTGGAGCATGTGCAAAAGCTCCTTTGTCAAACCTACTTTTCTGTGAGTGTTTTTAATCGCATTTGTTTAATAAATACTAGTGTTACTGCACTTAGAATTGCCTCTCTTTCAATTTATATTTCTCTAGAATTTGCTTCTACCATTTTAAGTGCTGCTAAAGTTCTCTCTGTGCATCCTCCAGTTTTTCTTAGTCCCTTTGGATGGTAGCCCAGAGAACCAAAATATCCAGAGGTTCCATTCATACAGAAGTGCCCTATATACCTCTGACAACTATGAGTATGTTAAAGCGGAGTTCCTCCCAAAAACTTCTGCTTAAACCACTCCTCGCCCCCTTACATGCCACATTTGGGGAGGGGGGGGGCTTCAGTAGGTATGGATCTTCATGTCCCACTTCCTCCTTCCGCCCAGGGACCGCTTAGGCAACTCGTCATATTGCCTTTTGGCGGCCCCACCCTGTAGGCGATCGCCTGGGACACGTGACGCCTGTCCACTCAGGGAGCACAGCGCCGCTCACGCATGCGCAGTGAGTGCCCGGTCGTGAAGCCGAAAGCTGTCACAGTTGCCCACAGTTAGAATGGAGGTGCCGACAGAGAGGGGGGGAGAGGAGCGTAGCTCTGGGAGGCCGCGTCGCTGGACAGTTGAACAGGTAAGTGTCTGTTTATTAAAAGTCAGCAGCTACAAAAAGTGTAGCTGCTGGCTTTTAATAAACAGACACTTACCTGTTCCACTGTTAATCGACGCGGCCGCCCAGGCTTCACTCCTATCCCCCCCCTCTCCGCCGGCACCTCCATTTGAACTGTGGGCACCTGGCCGTGACAGCTTTCGGCTTCACGGCCAGGCACTCACTGCGCATGCGTGAGCGGCAATGCACTCCCTGAGTGGACAGGCGATCGCCTGGGACCTGTCACGTGTCCCAGGCGATCGCCAACAGGGAGGGGCCGCCAAAAGGCAATATGACGAGTCGCCTAATCGGTCCCTGGGCGGAAGGAGGAAGTGGTACAGGAAGTCCCACTCCTACTGAAGCCCCCACTCCCCCCCCCCCAAAAAAAAATGACATGCCAAATGTGGTATGTAAGGGGAGCGAGGAGTGGTTTAAGCGGAAGTTCCACTTTTGGGTGGAACTCCGCTTTAATGAGATGTATGCGACCACCACTGGTGACAGTTTTTACAGTCCCCAAAACATGGATCCCTCTGTGCATCTACTTAGGTCTCTCTATTGTATATATCTGCTAAAATAATTTCTTATACAATATATGTGTTTATCACGGGGCCCAAGCCTGTACAAGTTTAATCAGTTACTTCAATCTGATCACTCAAGCTACAATCATTGTTTAATAAATGAGAAATCATAGTGTGTTTGGATGATAGTAAACCCAATAATATCAAATCTCTGGCAAAGTGGCAGTATGGCTTTATTCTTTATCTGAAAAAGATAGAACTGTGTAAAAAGTCCAAGAACCTAATCTTACAGCTCTCATACACTCTAATAAAATTAGCAGCACACAACTAGACTCTAACCCTTGTTAAAAAATATTGATGAATCTTCTGATTGAAATTTAAGCTCTATACTGTTATGTGTGTCATGTACTTTAGTATTATGAGTGGTTCTTTGCTCAGAACCAAACCCATTTATTCGCATACATGGCTTGCTGGAAGAATTAACACAAAAAGTATGCATCACCAACGTATTAAAATTAATACTTTAAAATACACTGAATAAATACACTTAGGCCCGGATCCACAAAGAACTTACGCTGGCGTATCTATTGATACGCCGCGTAAGTTCTAAGATGCCCCGTCGTATCTTTGTTTTGTATCCAAAAAACAAGATACGACTGAATGTGGGCTCGATCCGACTGACGTACGTCTTAGTACGCCGTCGGATCTTAGGTGCATATTTACGCTGGCCGCTAGGTGGCGCTTCCGTTGATTTCTGCGTAGAGTGTGCAAATTAGCTAGATACGTCGATCCACAAACGTACGTGCGCCCGGCGCATTTTTTTACATCGTTTACGTAAGGCTTTTTTCGGCGTAACGTTACCCCTGCTCTATGAGGCGTACGCAATGTTAAGCGTCGTTTACGTTGTTTGCGTAAAACGTTTGCGAATTGCGTAAACTACGTTCACGTCGAAAGCATTGACTATTTGCGACGTGATTTTGAGCATGCGCACTGGGATACCCCCACGGACAGCACATGCGCCGTTCAAAAAAACGTCATTTACGTGGGGTCAAGATGAATTTACATAAAACACGCCCACATCTTAGTCATTTGAATTCCGCGCCCTAACGCCGACACATTTACACTACGCCGCCGTAACTTACGGCGCAAATTCTTTGTGGATACGGAAAATACGCTGTAAGTTACGCTGAGATATGCTACGCCTGCCTTAAAGATAGGCAGATCTTTGTGGATCCAGGCCTTATACTGTACATGCCAATGAAAATATGTATAATACATTGGTAAGTAAAAAGGAAAAGGGCGCCCCAGAAAACCCTTATAAGTACATTTTACTGGAGTCATGTTTCTCTTTTAAAAAAATTATATTTTTGACTTTTAAAAATCATTATTGGTTGACAATAATGTGCACTAAATGTTTGAGACTTGAAGTGACATACCACAATGGACAGTACCCCTAAGATTCCTAAAAAGAACAAAAATAAATGTTCATTTGCTTAAAAATAGTTAATAAGTATCACATAAAGAGCTTTTTTTCTCAGAAAATAGGTGCAGGAACTCAACCACGACCCCGTTCAGATTTCACAAACAGTAGAAGGGTGTTAAAGGGGATTAAACACCAGGATTGCATTACATACAGAGTGCAGAGTTCAGGGGGTTACACACAGAGTGCAGAGCTGTCACTTGTAAACACAGAAACCAGACTTCTGTGTTTACAAGTGATTGTGGTGAGCAGGCGCCAAAGGGTCTGAGCCAAAGGTGGTGGAACTGAGTTCCCCCAAGTTCCCCCTGAAAAAAAGCCCTGATCACATACACTTAAATCCCTCAAAAACACAACTGATACAAAAAGTGTATGGCATATTTCCAGATTATAATGATAATGGAAGTCTAAATTCTGAAGGATCTATTCCATGTAAAACCATCTCTTTGCTTTTCTCCATAAGAGCAGAGCATATAGTACACATAGGTCTGTCCACATATGTCACCGTTATATTCCATTTCATATATTTTCTATATTGTGTATTATTTCATTAAACTATTGATCTAATAAACGCACATTTTAGGAGTTTAGTGATCCTATATCATTATATTGTAATACGTTGGTCATCATGGGAAGCTAGCTGTTTATTAATTATGGCAGAAGTGTCAAGTTGATCATGTGTGTTATATAATTGTACATATAACAAAGTGGGGCTTTGCAATGTTGATGTGACATTTGCTGTTTTGGGTTCTGCTCCTGCACTGCTCAGAGCGGCACAGCCATGCACAGGTAGGTACAGAGCATGCTACAGCTCTGCCAGGGACTGCCTATTGTGTACTCCTTCCATGTGGGTGCACATTTAAGGTCTGTACTTTAAACTACATTCATCAAGTAATGTCTGCATTATTTTCTCTAATACCTGTTCGCAGCAACACCCAACTACTGTACACAAACACACCATACCACACAATACACACTCATCACCTAGAATCCAGCAAACAGAATCCCATCACACGAGTCCGCTAGATAGAATTGTTACAAATGACTAAGAAACACAAAAGACAATATACAATTATATTTTAATAAGATAAATAGGACAGTCATTATATAGCTGTTGGGTAATGATGATTACATCATAAATACACAAACATATAGAGACATATATAGGTAAATAATAGATAGAAATGTAAATAGATTGATATAGTTATTCTGGCCATACATTATACAATTGTCTCGTTCAATTTTCTTTAGATTTGCCTCCAACTATGTAGTGGAAGGGCCTGCTTGATTGCATGCAAATGGAAAGTGTTTAGATTTGACCTCATATTATATGGTTTTGGTAAATCTAAAGGAGTATTTTGCAAGATAGATAGATAGATAGATAGATAG
>NC_053489.1:340417036-340422036 GCF_905171775.1 Rana temporaria | reverse complement strand
TATTATTATTATTATTATTATTATTATTGTATTATTATTATTATTATCATCATAATATCATTTATTTTTACTGCTTTGATTCTAAATCAGTCTATCTATCTATCTATCTATCTATCTATCTATCTATCTATCTATCTATCTATCTATCTATCTACCTACCCAATTGTCCACAGCATCTCTTATTATTGTTATTATTATTATTAGTATTATGGTTATTATTAGATATTTTATTTTTTATAGCTTTGATTCTAAATCTATCTATCTATCTATCTATCTATCTATCTATCTATCTATCTATCTATCTATCTATCTATCTATCTACCCAATTGTCCACAGCATCTTTTATTATTATTATTATTATTATTATTATTATTATTATTATTATTATTATTATTATTATTATCATTACTATTAGTATTGTTGCTGCTATTAGTATTATTATTTTTATTATCATTATCATTGTATCATTTATTTGTACTGCTTTGATTCTAAACCTATCTATCTATCTATCTATCTACCCAATTGTCCACAGCATCTTTTATTATTATTATTATTATTATTATCATTACTATTAGTATTGTTGCTGCTATTAGTATTATTATTTTTATTATCATTATCATTGTATCATTTATTTGTACTGCGTTGATTCTAAACCTATCTATCTATCTATCTACCCAATTGTCCACAGCATCTTTTACTATTATTATTATCATTACTATTAGTATTGTTGCTGCTATTAGTATTATTATTTTTATTATCATTATCATTGTATCATTTATTTGCACTGCTTTGATTCTAAACCTATCTATCTATCTATCTATCTATCTATCTATCTATCTATCTATCTATCTATCTATCTATCTATCTATCTATCTACCCAATTGTCCACAGCATCTCTTATTATTGTTATTATTAGTATTATTGTTATTATTATTATTATTATTATTATTATTATTATCACTATATCTTTTATTTTTTATTTTGTATAGCTTTGATTCTAAATCTATCTATCTATCTATCTATCTATCTATCTATCTATCTATCTATCCATCCATCCATCCATCTATCTATCTATCTATCTATCTATCTATCTATCTATCTACCCTATTGTCCACAGCATCTTTTATTATTATTATTATTATTATTATTATTATTATTATTATTATTATTATTATTATCATTACTATTATTGTTGCTGCTATTAGTATTATTATTATTATCATTGTATCATGTATTTGTACTGCTTTGATTCTAAACCTATCTTTCTATCTATCTATCTATCTATCTATCTATCTATCTATCTATCTATCTATCTATCTATCTATCCAATGTCCACAGCATCACAGATTGAGCATAGGTGAATTATACACCCCAAAGTCCTTGCTCAAACATATAACAAGTATGTACATGTAGGCACACTCCTTTGCCATTTATTAAATCACTGTTTTATTCATTAGGTTCAAATCACAAAGCTTTACAGAAGGATAAGGATCTTTATTTTAGCCATGTGACTGTCATTTCTTAGATCTCATTGGATCCAGCTGAACATAACTGCCACTAAAAAATAAATATGAATCCATATCCCTGTGTGTTAGCTTTGTGATCTGAGCCTAGCCACTTGTGAAGTGCTGAAGGTATATAGTAAATGTGATCTCAGCACATACATATATTCATTGCACCTTCTACAACACAGAGACTGGGAAGGATACAATGCAGTGGACAGGGAATTGTGCCAAATCTGGAAAGCAGCCAACTTGCTGCAGTTTTTGCAGCTATAAGCATCTTTCTTCCAGTTGTGATTTATGTTGTGCCAAGGAGCTGATGTTCTTTTCTATATAATTTATCACGGGTCCTGATAAATAATTAGAGGGAGTGTTTTTACCAATACCTCTGAAAAAACAACAAAACAAAAAACAAACAAAAAAACCCCAGAAGGTCGTGTTAATGAAGGCAATGATAAGCAATATATGTTTAGAGGAAGAGGAGAGAATGGGTGTGATACACAGCAAGTGAACACAACCAGTGACCCGTATAAAGAGTCACATTGGCTGCTTCTATCTCCCTGTGTACAAAGCAAGCTTGGAAATAAGGAGCACAGTGGGGAGCTGAGACGTCTGCAACAGAGCAAAGGCGTGCAAACCTGGGACAAATATACTGTGTAATGTGATCTGCCCATCATTCACCTAGGTGGATACAGGCCAGGGGATCGATACCTTGGTGTTTGCTGTATGGGATCACCTGTAACAGAAGATAACACAGGCACTAGGCACACCCAGATCAGAAGGAAATGGTCAGCAAACCAACACATACACATATATATATATATATATATATATATATATATATATATATATATATATATATATATATATATATATATATATATATATATATATATATATATATATATATATTCATACAATGTGTGTGTGTGTGTGTGTGAGTATATATATATATATATATATATATATATATATATATATATATTCATACAATGTGTGTGTGAGTATATATATATATATATATATATATATATATATATATATATATATATACACTGTGTGTGTGTATATGCCACATTGTATGAATATATATAACATAAATATATCTCTATCAATCTATTTAAAAAAAAAAATATATATATATATATATATATATAGAGAGAGAGAGAGAGAGAGAGAGAGAGAGAGAGAGAGAGAGAGAGCGAGAGAGAGAGAGAGAGAGAGATTCATGCAAGTGTGTATATATGCCACAGTGTATGAATATATATAACATAAATTTATCTCTATCATTCTATCTATTTAAAAAAATAAAAAAATATATAAATCTATATCTATAGATATATTCATACACTGTGTGTGTATATGCCACAGTGTATGAATATATATATATATTTATATATATATATATATATATATATATAGAGAGAGAGAGAGAGAGAGAGAGAGAGAGAGAGAGAGAGAGAGAAATCTATAGATATAGATATACTTTTTGTTTTAAATAGATAGATTGATAGAGATATTTATTTATTAATGTTTTTTTTTTTTTTCAAACATTCCTTAAAACTGTACATTATAGATATAGATATAATTTTATATCTAGAATATTTTTCCTTCTGATCTGGGTCATCACACTATTACACACCTCCAGCCACTAACAATATTCCTATGAAAGCATCCTATAGAAGACAGATACCCAAGGTGATACCACTTATTTTTATGAAAATAAATAAATTATGCATTTTGTTTTGTTTTTTGTTATCACAGCAAGCAGAGTTTACCCATATTTTTATAACAGCAGTGTAGATATTAAGGGGTTAAATCTAAATGAAATGCTACAGCCAACGTCCTTTTCTGATTTGTGCTGCCTACAGTCAAGGTGTTGTTCCAGGTTATTGATCTGTCAAAGATTATCAGCATTTACCAACAGTCAGGTAATGTGAGGATCAACCTGATGGCAGTGACGTAGTGAGCATAGTGGTCCATACACCAGTAGTTGCTACACGTTGTAGATCTGAAAGGTTGGTGTACCAACTGTCACTTTTTTTTTCCTACCTAACATTCAATGAAGGTTTGACAAACGTGAACGATGATATTGGAGAAGTAGTTTACAATCAGAATGACAGAGATCGGTCAGACCTTGTGGGAAAATTATTTTTGACAAAGCTTCTCATTAGAGATGACCTCTTGGAGCACAGGGCACTTGCGATCTAAAAGATTATCTGTCACCATTTCAAGTACAATCACACAGCTATTACCCTACAATGGTAGGTGTCACATGGAAGAAGCAAACAAATATACTTCATTTCTTAGTAATAAATCGTAGCATTTTTTTTTTTTTTTTTTTTACATATGATCACCATTTAAGTCAATTTAAAATCTGCTAAATGTAGGTTAAAAAATGTTACAATAAAAAAAGAAAGTATATAAAAAAAATAATTAAGAGGTTATAAGGTGTCTGCAATTTTTTTTTTTTACATATGATCAGCATTTAAGTCAATTAACACTCTGCTAAATGTAGGTTAAAAAATGTTACAAAAAAAAAGAAAGTATATATTAAAAAAAATAATTAAGAGGTTATAAAGTGTCTGCAATTTTTTCTTTTTTTTTTACATATGATCATCATTTAAGTCAATTTACAATCTGATAAATGTAGGTTAAAAAATGTTACAAAAAAAAAGAAAGTATATAAAAAAAAATAATTAAGAGGTTATAAGGTGTCTGTAATTTATTTATTTAATCTCTAAATGTAGGCATCCTCATTGGATCGAGGGAACCCACACACTTTAGATGTGTGTACAATTTCAGTGTCATGTGCACTCATTTTAGCAGCAGCAGCAATCCTAGAATGGTCCTTATCCCCGACATTAATCCGAGCCCATTATGGAGGTATATTTCCTGAAGGTGTCTGGAGTAATTATCCCAGGAAATCGATGTTATATATAGCAAGCTGTCAGTGATAGCCTCCTATCAGCCACAAGCCGCCAACTAATCAATAGGAGTCAAGAGAGGAAAGATCAGATCTCATTTTCCTAATCTAGTGGGGCCACTTTCACTAGCTCCTATTTAAACCCTTAACCTCGCAACATGTATGAAATTGTTTATCGATTAAACGATTATTCACGCGATTAGATGTAATAAAAGGAGACATTGATCACTTGGGGATGACACGGCCTACGAGTGTGAGTAGAGGATCACAATCAGACATTGCACATTTACACCAGTTAGTGACACCATCCATTACAGATTCCCTTTAAATCGGCCGCCTCCTGCGCTACAACCTCCTCCTATCATGGAGTCGGCGTACAAGAATGACACATGTTTACTTCCTATTCTGCCTATACAGCAGTAAGAATTGCAAGCGTCAAACTAAAAAAATAATAAAATAAAATAAATAAAAAAGCAGGTCAACGAATGTAAATGGTAATATAATATCTTTAAACTATCCAAAACATAACACCTATTTTATTCCTTCCAAATGTTTGGGTGACTCCTACACTG